>NC_067201.1:23266532-23384032 GCF_000699445.3 Schistosoma haematobium
TTCTCTTGCATTTATTGTTGCTTGTGCGATAGAAGAGCCAGATCATCTGCGAACTCTAGATCGTCCAGCTGCATCCAATCTGTCGACTCCGCTCTTGTTCGGCTGGTATTAATTTCTACCTTCTTGTTCCTCTTATCTTAAATCATATCCAATGTATCAACAGTGATGCTTCTTGTGCCCCAGAACCTAATGATTTGTTGAAGGGATTGCCCCTTTTATCCCTTTCCTGTTGCTCTCCATAGTAGTTCCCTCTTCATCGAGTAGATTTTGAATGGCCTGGAACATATTGCTAATGGCTATCTTAAATTTGCTGAGTTTGTTAGTATCCTGAAGAAAAACCGTATTAACGTTTTGTGATATTGTTCGCCCCGTTGATCAGTGCTTCTTAAGTTTCAATTTCATCTTGGAGACCAGCAAGTGATGATTTGATACCATATCAGCTCTTCTCTCGGTTCCCACATACTCCATCCTCCTCCTGAACATTTTGTTCACGCAGATATGGTCTTTTTGTTTCTATATAGTGTGATCCGGTGAAGTCCATGTGGCAGTATCTGTTTCTTTGGTATTGTAATCAACTGTAGTTAGTTTTAGTGAT
This sequence comes from Schistosoma haematobium, assembly GCF_000699445.3. NCBI lineage: Eukaryota > Metazoa > Platyhelminthes > Trematoda > Strigeidida > Schistosomatidae > Schistosoma > Schistosoma haematobium. The sequence continues at coordinate 23,267,128 of NC_067201.1, forward strand.
ACCCTATACACTGTGAATGAGATGTGCCTATAAGAATCCACATATATATGGTCAATGAATTCAACTATGGGTGATAACATACTACTAGTGATCATTAACTATATTCTCAGTTTAAGCAATTGATGTTTACCAAGCAAAATGGACATAATCTCCATCCACTGAAAGATGAAATATGAAGTAACTAAGTAGCAATGCAGCTTTATCTAAGAACTCTAGTTGAGTTATGATAAGTTCATCATCATCAGTTGAATTGATTATTGATATGAGAATTTCAAACGACGATTTGATTCATTAAGTGTACCGTTTAACTGTAGACAACTGCCACAGTGATTGAGCTAAAGTAATCATAATGATAAATACAATGAACGTTATAATTATATGTAAATATCTCAGAATATTACACGACAAAGTGGCACGACACTATGACTGTAAAAATTGCTGGCAATACAACTATTTACTGAATGTAAATAAGTAGTATAAATCAATAAGTGAAAGGATGGAAGAGAAGCCAATAAGAACAATGTAAAACAAGCTTCACAGTTGATTTCTATTCATCGAAATGACAATCATATGCATTGTAATTGATAAGATGATTAGATTGTGTTTTCTTTCATGGATAACAATGAAATATGTGTGAACAATATCAACAGAAATGTACCAAATTGTAGTTGATCGGGTGAGGATTTCACTGTGAATGACACAGACAGTTGACTGTTCTCTTGAAATGGAATATTCGAATTAACGAACCAACTAGTCCATATTGCGAAACCAATCATCACCATCAGAATTATTCCGTTCACTTGTTTCAAGAGAATGAGTACATTGATTACATAAACTAAGATATGAGGCAGTTAACAGTTGTACTCCTCTATCAATCAGCTCATCACAGTTCAAATAAGACGGTGATTTACATGTTGTTGAAACCACTTCGAAATCTACTAATTTATAAATGTCAACCAAGTACATGTTCTGCCGACGACAAGTGGTGTACATTATATCTGCTCAATAATGTGTTAAGATTTGTGGTTGGGAATGTGAGGAGTGATACGTGAACCACGTTACATAAACTATAGACTTAGTAAACAAATGTAGGAAAACTTTATTCTACAGATTAGGCATAACTGTGCAGTCCAGTGTACATTCACTATGTGTATTTGAATGAATACCAAGCAATGATGGGTAGAGAACTGTCAAAATCTTATTGAAAGTAGACTGAGTACAGTGATGATCAACTGATTAGAATTGCACAGTTGATGTCACAGTTCACATATTTTCCAAAGATAATATGGATGGAGGAAAATAGGAAATGAGTTTGTTTGCTCTGAAATTGATAAGCTTGAATGCTATTACGAGTTAGCTTTACGCGGTAAACGGAACGCAAGTCGAAGATATAGTGACACGATAGGTTGTTCTAATCCGTTGTCCGCGTTCCACATAACTATATCATGAATTCTTGATGTGGCATAGAGAATGTCTTCTACAAGCACCGAGAAAATACGAGGTTACTAAGCACACGAATCACGTCCTTGGGAGAACCACAAAATAGCGTGCTAGAGATATCCGTCAATGAATGACTATCAAGGATTTCTGAGCGGGAAATGTAAGCTGTGTGTCAACTAAGTGTCTCTCAGTGAGAACACATAAGATTCTAATTTTCAGAATAAAATTACAAAATTAGGACCTTTCCAAGTGAGTTCTGAAGATCTAACGTCCTCAAAACGAATCAATAATAGTACGATGAAGATATAATGAGTAATCTCTGGAAATCAATTATTGGTTCAGAAAATTATTTCGATTTATGCACATTGTAGTGTAATTTCAAATCTATAATCACTGATTACAAATTGTTGAAATGTAACTCCTTTTCATTTATTCCTCTGATTGATATTGACCGACGTGTTGAATAAGGTGAACACGTGAACTTGAAAAGAAGCTTTCAACCAAGTGGAATTGAATGAAATCAGACCAATTAGTTGAGTCGAACAATTTGTTCCAAGTTCATTTGACTTCGTGTTAATCATATTTCTTCTGAGGCACCTAAACATGCTTCTGAATGATGCACATCTTCATTTACGTTGATATTATCTGAATGAGACTATTCATGCTATGGAATCGTTGATATTCGCAATCGATATGTCGTCTGTTCAGTTCGTCATGTTGCTTACATTCCTCTTATTCCACTAGAGTTTTGCACATTACTTCACACTACTTATCAGTGTATTGAGTAGTCTGCTGCATTAGTCAAAACATTCTTGTGTGCACACATAGAGATATGTGTTTTGTCAGAGAATATTCACCAGCACATCCATACACTGAACACATTCAATCGATTGATTGATGCAGTCATCTCACTTCAATGCTTGTAGTCTACGCTGAGTTTACAGGGTGGTCTGTTCAATGGATTATGGTGGATAATTGTCAGTTGATAATATTGTGTTTGAAAATATTCTCGAATTCACTTTTCCCTGACTAGATGTGAGATGGATGCATTTATGATTTTGCTAGCGAGTCTTCACTATGAAACCACATATAACGCAACATGAATGCCTGAGATCTGAATAAATTGGTAAGTGATTTGAACAATAGGAGTGTAGATATAATAGGTTTGAGTAGTGAACTTCATGATAAAACTAATATCGATGTAGGTTGGAGAAAACAAAACAAAGAACGTACCACGCCGTTTTATGTGTTTGTTACTCGGACAAAGTATTCGGGTAGGCATGATTTGTGTACGTGTGAGCGTTCCATAAACTGAATCACTTTTAGTTTGACGTTTATCGAGTACACGATAAAAACTGCCACTATTTTTAGGAAGGCGATGAAACCACAACTATTTATCAACTGTCATCGGTAATCTTATGTTTGTGAAATGACGGAAGATATAAATCAAGAGGTAGTTATTCCTTCGGGAATTATTCCATTAACTCATGAGCGTGCCGATATTGATATTGATATGCACTCGAATAACATTTGGAATCAACCGCTTAAACAACCTGTAACGAAAACAGATGGGTGGCGGCTAGCTGTGCAATCCAGAATGTGCGTTTCTTTCTGTTAAGGACTTGTTATTTGAATGTACCTATATCCCAGAATTGATGTAGGCTCCAGGATTTAAGCACGGCAACGTTCGTTTCAAACGCTATCGCGTTGTCCATATAGCTACTAAGTTCAGATAACTACCTGCTTGTGCAATAGGGTGAAGATTTCATTAGATGTTTTGTAAATATTTTGAGAGTAACATAGTATTGTACATATCTGTATTGCTGGCCGTATACAAGTAGGAAATCAGTGATCGTCCGAAATCAGTTGGCACAGCAGGTGTCCATTGCTTACTGACTTTCGATGATTGTTAAAATTAAGTTAGTCATCGATTTAAAACCAGGAAGTTCGACGACCCCTACATATTGTCATACTACAATATAATACTGTTGTTGTGAAATGTCGGGATCGTGGATATTCTCATATTAGGATTAAACGGCCGACCAGTGCTTCCAGGTTTTCCATGGTGGTCTAGTCTCAATTGACTCAGGAATTCAATTATGAAATGTATTTATTTATAGCTGAAGCAAAAGTGAATTTGAAAAATCACAGCGTGCAGTCTGATGAAGGTAAGTTATCGAGTAATAATATTGAGATAATCAACTTATTAAATTTAGTGATCGAATGCCGACGCATGTTTCATGAAAATAAACAAGGAGCAGTAACCGTCAGTGGTAAGTTATTGACCGTAAACTATTTTTCTTTCGATACAATGGAAATTGTGAGAATTTACTGTTGCATGGTAGCTTGTCTACTGTAACTCAACTTGTCAATTTATGCAGGTTATTAGATGGGGAAGTAACGTTTGTCACATTGGTCGTTAATGTACACAGGCATATTTAGTCCTGTTATGTATTCGATTCACACAGTGAGCTTTCAAGCTTTCATGCGTACATGTTTGGCTTCATCTCTCTTCTTGTGTGAATTTAGTTCACTACATTTTATTTTGAGATACTTAGTGTGTATTCAAATTCAAAAGATTGAGATTTTACTACGTGACTTGTAGTTAGTCTGCTAATATTTATTCGGATATATGGAATACACATATCCGAAATAAGATCATTCGGCTTGTCAGTTGAGGTTGTACTTGATGTAGTTTGTCAACAGAATGTATTTTATCGAGATCAGGTTTTATATTCCACCCCCATTATTATCCATCAACGAAACCCATTGAATTTGACATGCTAGATGAATAGTTTGATAGGTTTATCAATACCCGATTCATACTGTTTTCTGTCACGGTTTCAAACCTTCTATGATCGAATATTTAAACCGATGAGGATTTCTAATCGCTCATTTAAACGAATTTTTGGTGGATTATTATTATGTTTATCACTGAACTAGACAATTTAGAAATGCTGTTCAACCTGAAGCCCACTTCTGCTGTATAGAGAACCATCAATGAAATGGACATACCAAGTTGATTTCCTTCGTTTTCGACACGCCTCAATACTCTGGTCATTGTGAATATAATGAACAGCGGTCGCAATGTATTGGCTCACCATTAGATTTCTGGATTTAAACTGATTTGTGGATCCGAACTGTAAATTGGTGTCAAATATGGACGAAATAATCACTGTAACGATGTCAATCTGTGATAATGAAAATTAGGTGCTGAGAATGACTATTCAAATTGTTTGTTCGGATAGTGGTTAGTACACTTGTTTGATTGATTAAGAATAACTTTTGTGGAAGATTTATATGTCTATCTAATGCAACACAGTGTTACTTTCATCTGACCAATCGAGTTTTTTGTCACCTATTCAATACTGAATTCTATTAACTGAAGATCTGTGAATGATATTGATATCTATGACATTCATCGCTTTATTTGCACTGAATGAGACTTTTTTGTGTATTTCAAAATACCTTTAATGCATCCATACAACATCAAATTCTTTGATTATACACTTTCAGAAGTGATTGAAACCATTCATGTCAACAAATTTAAAAGTCGTAAGTTTTCACTTCAGTCTATGCTACATCAATAATCTGTGAACAATGCAACTTACTATTATATTTGATTTATTAGAATTGTAGTATGAACTAGGAATCCCAGAATTAACGCAATTGAATTTAAAAGTAAGACACAAGCACAAGCGAATGTATTGTATTTAGAATTCGAAATCAAGCATTCAACAAGTACCAAGGTGTTAATTCTATCAAAGCGTCCAAGTAACCCCGATTGAGATACGCGCAAAATCGAAGTTCCAAAACAACGATTTGTCTACAAAAGTGGTTCTTTATTAAATAATACACAAAATTTAGTTACAAATCTCAAGTTGTGCGGTGTCTAGGCGTTTAAACGCGTCCTTCAAGAATGAAAATTACAAAGGCTTCCTGTAACAGTAACATAAAGAATAATTATAACATAAGATAGTACAAAGACAGCTGATAGCTGAGTCTAAATTGAATAACAGTTTATGAGCAATCGAAACTCAAACCGAGGGCAAAGCAATATGGAAAGTGTTGCGTTTAAACAAATGCATAAAACTGTGGATAACCGTTACAGTAATTAAATTACAGTGATTATAATGATAAATACAATGATAAGTACAATTCAGAATATCACAGAACAACTCGCGTTACAATGTAGGTTTGAAAATTGTTAGGAATACGACTGCTTACTGAATGTAAATAAGTAGTATAAAACAATATACAGATGAGTAGAAAGGGAATGAACAGAAACAAAGTAAAACAAACTTAACACAAGGTATCATTAGTTCATTCAAACACCACACTTACTCATAAGATAGAGATACAATCAAAACAGTTAATTACACTTTTGAATAGAATGGTTTTTTTAGTAATGTGATGAATGTTTCAAAGGCGGCCTGCTTGAGCATCTGGGCTACCTGTTCCTGCCATCTAGATATTTCGACAAGTTATCTATTTTTGTTTGTTTTAATATATCATTATGTTTATTAATCGCATAACCTATTCTGCTGCGTTTCTGAAAAGTGTACAACCTTTCGTTGTCAAAGTTACAAAAAGCTCAAAAAGAGAGAATATTGTTGCTGGCAATATACAACGAAAAGAATGTGCATTATTCAGATATTCATTTACTGGACTGTTAACATCTAGCTGGCGATCACTCAGTATTTATCGCGCGGACCGACCAAGAAGAAAGAAACGGAAACTTGTTGAAATACTTTGTGCTGAGAATTCTATATTGTACCAATAGTATAATATTGAATAAAGCTAATAATAAATAAATAAATAAATCTACTTCACCAGCTCTAGTAGTCAACTACAACTTCACTGAATTCATCAACTGTTTTGAAAGACAAAAGATGCATCATCAAAGTAAGAGATGTATTTGTCAAGATGTTTTCTTACACTTGTATTCCTCGACATTTCCCATAAAAGAAGTTTTCTCGTATGTTCATTACTGCCACTACTAAGCACACACAAAAGGATTTTTCTACCTGTTCAGATGACATCACTTCACACATCTTCCGTTTGAACTTACGTGAATAATTTCAATGTCACATTTATATTCAATGAAAAGAACACTGGTAAACGGCACCTCTATAGTTTTGATTATGGAAAAATGTGAGGTTGAAATAAGTCCTGATATCCAACGTGTAATAGTCACTGAATCTGGAGGTGAATTTTAAGTGGTGAACAATGAGTTGTACAACTGGTTGTGAACTGAGTTGAAAATACATGAACCTATTACATAGTACCAACGTAAACAATTATAATATCGATGACCTCCGACTGCAAGCGATCACGGTGCTGAATAGTAACTTGTATTTATCGATTTATTAGACAAGATGAAGACACAGTTCCAACCACTTTGTTTCTTCATTGAACCACAATGTCTATCATTGAAGTGCCTGCTTCTTTAGAAATGCCACTACACAAATATAATTCCAGTAACTCCGTGTACAAACATGTAAACACAACATGACATGTGGCTCGCGTAACCAACTCAACGAGCATCAGTTTGACGTGAATTTATCTTTTCGTTGATCATGTATTTCAAGTTATTTGTTTTTCTCAATTGAACAGTGGAGGCAGATAATCGCAATGGTTCAACGTGTTACGGCAATCTACCTCCACAACATATTGAAGGTAAGACAAATCTTTGATGATTGTTTCTGATTTCATAATGAAATAAGTTCAGTGTTAGATAAAGTCACTTGCCTTTATAGCAGTTGTGATATCAAAAGCGTGAATCGACATCAATGTATTAGAATGTATTAGAATTCGTTTCCAATGAGTGATTGTCTTCTTTATTTCACTATTAACGTAGCTAAATAATCTGTTGATTTTCATGTTTTTCTTAAATTAAAGTTTTTCAGAAAGTCGATGAAGAGCTTCATCAGTTCTATCGAAGGAATCACGAATTCAGCAGATATTTATGTAAGTAAATTAAATCAATGCATTTCAGTAGTGTGTGGATGAGGTATGCATTGATGTGCAATACATGTTGTTCGTCACAACATTTTGTTTTGAAAGTGAACTGTTATGCCATGTCACAGATGATTAGATAGTCATTTTCAACTCCATCAATACCACACTTCATACCTTTTTCTGACAAGTTTTAAAACCTTTTATGATCAGGTATTTAAACTGATGAAGAATTTCATTTGCTCAGCGTATTAGTGTGTATAGTGTTGGATAATATGGAAATTCAGAATTGTTACGTCGTGTTATTTGCTGTTAATCAACTGGATACACAATCATCCAACCAATGGAAAACCATCAATAATAATATCCAAATCGTTGAACCGTCTTTTCAGTTACATAATCTTATTAGTTCGTTGAATGACTCTTAAATGTTCAAAGCCTGAGATACAATGATCGTGTCTTAGCATTGTTTTCAACATTGAAATACAAGAAATCAAGTTCAACAAGTGTCGAGTTAGCCTCAACTGTACTATCACCATTTACATCATTAGACAATGTTGACAAAAACAGAACCAAAGCATTTAGATCAACCGTGAGATCTTCACTACGATTCTACTCGTTTGTACGTTTCCACAAGCCTAATTCTAGTACATTCTCATAGTGTTCAAATGAATATCTCAGTCTAACTTGTATATGTATTACGAACGGAATAACATGAAAATGACTGAGGTATGGAGAAGAGTTGTGGACACGTTGCACACATCATCAATGACAGTTATGAAGGACATTTGTCATCCGTGAAATCGAAACTGTGTGCATAAAGGAACCTTATCGCTTAACGCTTTCTGTACACTATAGGAATGATCGTTCGACATCAACTGTGAAATTGTCAGCAATTGATCATCACTGTACACAGTTTATTTTCGATAAGATTTAGACTGCGATCTACTGATGACTGCTTGGTTGTATTTCAAATATGCATAGTGAATGTACACTGTAGTGTATAGTGTACAGTTATGCCTAATCCGTCAAATGAAGTCTCTTAACTTTTGTTTACCAAGAATATAATTGATGTAACGTAGTGCACGTATCACTTCTCATTGTCCCAACTGCAAATATCAACATACTGTTGAACAGATGCAGTTTACATCGCTCATCAGCCGATAATTTCATGAATTCCTCTCTTTACTGCTTCATATCTTAGTGAATACATTACATTTCCCTTAAACAAGTGGGCGATATAATTCCGACAACGATGAAATTGAGGATGATGATGATGATGATGAACGGTTTCGTAGGATGGACATGTTCGTTCGTTAATTTGAATGTTTCGTTTGAGGAAATCAATCACCTGATGTCATCGGACAACGTACTCATTCTACAATCAACTGCAATTTCACAAATTTCTCGTCATATTCTTCACACATAATTCAGTGTGATCCATGAACTTAAACACGATCCAATCATCTTATCAATCGCAATGCATATGTTTATCTTTTCGATCGTTAAAATTCTTCATTCAATGTTCAGTGGATTTATTTGAAAGAGCAACACATGATGATCAACAAATGAATAGTTTATTTACATTGAATTACAGAATATCAAACATAGTGAAGTACATTGCTGTACAGTATAGTACAGTAGTCAGTGAATGAATGAACAAAGCACCTTTACAAATTAGATTGAATGTACAATGCATTAAGGATGTAGATTGAAGACGAGCAGGGAGGAGAAGAAGGAGAGTAATGAGAAGAGTGGGGAAACGAAAATATTTGGAAAGAGTTACCGATGTACATAGATGATTGACTTACATTTGACCAAATCAATTACGCAAACATAAAACTGCACTAAAATATTCACTGGTATCTAATACGAAATTGAATCATGCTCAGTGATTGCAATCACCAGTATTATGTGAATCGAACATAACCTACAGTGTAAACTTGACATTTCTCTTACCACAATCAATTGGATTACGTCCAATCAGCCTTATTCATTCAATCTTATCAGTCATCAGTGTAATCATTCGAGGAAGTTTAGATATGCCAACCAACTATTGAAACATATTGGTGGAGGGAGATGCTTTGAAGAGAGAAGTTTACAAACATTGTGGTTGGTGATGATTTTGAGGAATTCGATAGTTAAAGTCGATTAGAATATCTGAATTTCCGAGAATGTTGACTGAGACATTCAGCACATACTATTACAAAACTTATTTCACACTTAAACTTCACTAAACACTTTTCGTCACATCCATCAATTGTCACTTACTGATGGACTGACATTTCTATGAACAATGGACACTCGGTGCATTCATCAGTAAACATGAGCTCACGTCTACCAATCAACTCTACATTGAAACAATCACTTCTTTCTTTATGCCAAATACATATCGCCAAATAATATGTGTCATTTCAGTTCACCGAATAAATCAACACAACTAGCCTCAATCATATACACCACAATAATACACTGACCCTAATTATTGATATTCGAACGTTTACTCATTAGTATCACCATCATCATCATAAACATGACTTGAACTTACAACAACACACTCTTCCTCCAGTAATATGTTCAGTTGCATTGATGTTGATCGTAGCGTTTTCAATCAGTCCAGAATACAGATTGCACCATTTCGGTTTGACCTGTTAATAAGGAGAAATATGAAATTTAACTTGCATCAAATGGTTGAAATGTAGCTTTCGATTTACCACTACTCCAAGGACTTTTACTTCTAATACTACTCATACTCCTACTATTAATCCTACTCCCTATACTCCTACTTCTACTACTACTCCAACTCCTAATCCACTACTACTCTTAATATGACTATTACTACTGCCACTAATTATATTACTACCACTGCTTCGAGTTCAACACAAAATATTTGATTGAAACTCCCAGTACACTAGAAGTACGAACGATGCTTGTCATCTACTAGTGACAATATATTTAGTAAGCACAGAATATGTTGATTTTGAGATGGATTGGAGAAAATGAGGTCGAGTGGAATTGACGTGACTCTCGCAAATATTGATAAACAATGTTATTCGGAAGTTCCGATGAACAGCGAACTACTGTAGTATGGGATTGGAAGGTCGAATTCATAACTATTTTCGATAAACGTAATGAAAGATCGACGTCTAGTGACTGAACAGTTAGTACCTGGATTTGCTGATCAAAACTGAGATTGTGATCAGTGCTAAACAACCGTCTTATCCCATTTCACATCAGAACTAACTAATCCACATGCAAAACGTAGATCGGAAAATGTATTTTTAACTTACAATTTCATATGTATATAGGTTACACTTAGGATGATATCTGCATACAATAAAGCAATCTGAATCCGTTTCGATTGTCTTCAACCAGTAATTTTTTAAAAAAGACCCTTTTGGCAATCCCATTCTGCTTATCCATTGTGAATAGTTGCAATGCATATATGTATTACATTTCCGGCACTGCTGACATGGGGATAACAATGTCAAATGATTTGTCACATTTGTTTGTGTATGAAAGCAATTGAAGAGATAAATTGAAATGTATGCAGTGATAATGAATGAAGATTGAATCATTTGATGTAACATGATTGGCATAATAAATGAAGTATTTTGTCGACAATAACAACTTCTGCTGATGCTGCTCCTGTTGCTGCTGTTTTTTATATAATCGAGATGAATCGATTGATTGGTAGAATTCTCGATATCTACAAACTCTGTTTACAAATGAATGATTTCCCTTCTTCATTTTCATCTTGACCTTCAGTCTTCATTATTATTCTTGTTGTTATTATTGTTTCTATGGTCATTATTATTATTATTGTTGTTGTTGTTATGCTTGGTAAACATACAACTAAACCATGTGGTGTATATGAGAAGAACACAGTGTTGTTTAACATCTACTCAATGTTTGTAAACACAATGATGCACAACACTGATACATAAACAACAAATTGTGACGTGAATGAAATACATGGATGGGAATATACGTCACCTTGTTCAAGTTGTAATAATAACAATCATAATAAAAATCAACACGTTGGTGTGTCAGAGAAATTGGTTGGGGAGAGGGGTAAGGAGAATAATGTGAATAAACAAACATGATGAGAAGAGTACAAATTTTATTACATGAATGAATGCAGTTGTTTATTTACAAAATGATAATCCAGATAACAAGTACAGATGAAGGTCAAGGTGATGGTAGAGAGGTGATGGGAAATCTCTCATTTGTAAAGAGAATTTCTGTTTCACTTCATGTCTAATCAAAATGTCTGTTGTTATGAAATGCTTCAAATAATCAAATGTTGTCAGACGTTGATTAGATTGTGTGAACAATAGTGAAATACGGTTGTTAGTTGTCTGTGTGATAGAAGTCAATAGGGAGTTTGAAGATAAAACTTCTAACTGATCTCGTTTTATACTGGTCGAAACTGTTCGACGCAAGTCATCAATCAGTTGGTGAAATTAAACCCTATCCACAACCAATGGATCTTTCATCACAGTACGAATCGGCAACCATCATTGTTCCATTTACAGTCTGTTGTATCATATAATATATATCAAAAGTAAACACGTAGAAATAAGTTCACTTGATGTTGTTTTGCTTGTATCTTCCCTTTGAGGCTTAAGACTGCATTTGATCAGTGTGTTATTGGTATATGTGCATGCTGTGCGTATCGCCCCGACAATCCCTTAATTCACAAGCTTTACAAGCAAAGATGGATAGTGGCTAGCAGTGGAATCCAGAACGCGAATTCTGTAGCATCACATTATTGTCAGACGAAATCTCATATCTCTGGTTATCTCACGTCTTAACCGAATGATTGACCATTGAGAAAAACTAATTGGCAGAATAGAATGAAGGTCTAATTGATCATGGACTGATTTATTTCAATGTTTCCTATCTTCGTTTTTTATGTACATTAGTTAGTCCTGATGTGAAATTGGATAAGACGGTTGTCTAGCACTGATCACAATCTCAGTTTTGATCAGCAAATCCAGATACTAACTGTTCGATTTACCATTACGTTTATTCAAAATAGTTATGGATCCAACCTTTCCCATTCCATACTACAGTAGTTCGCTGTTCGTCGGAACTTCCGAATAACATTGTTTTTCAATACTTCCGAGAGTCACGTCAATTCCACTCGACCTCATTTTCTCCAATCAATCTCAAAATCAACATATTCTGTGCTTACTAAATATATTGTCACTAGTAGATGACAAGCATCGTTCGTACTTCTAGTGTACTGGGAGTTTCAATCAAATATTTTGTGTTGAACTCGAAGCAGTGGTAGTAATATAATTAGTGGCAGTAGTAATAGTCATATTAAGAGTAGTAGTGGATTAGGAGTTGGAGTAGTAGTAGAAGTAGGAGTATAGGGAGTAGGATTAATAGTAGGAGTATGAGTAGTATTAGAAGTAAAAGTCCTTGGAGTAGTGGTAAATCGAAAGCTACATTTCAACCGTTTGATGCAAGTTAAATTTCATATTTCTCCTTATTAACAGGTCAAACCGAAATGGTGCAATCTGTATTCTGGACTGATTGAAAACACTATGATAAACATCAATGCAACTGAACATATTACTGGAGGAAGAGTGTGTTGTTGTAAGTTCAAGTCATGTTTATGATGATGATGGTGATACTAATGAGTAAACGTTCGAATATCAATAATTATGGTCAGTGTATTATTGTGGTGTATATGATTGAGGCTAGTTGTGTTGATTTATTCGGTGAACTGAAATGACACATATTATTTGGCGATATGTATTTGGCATAAAGAAAGAAGTGATTGTTTCAATGTAGAGTTGATTGGTAGACGTGAGCTCATGTTTACTGATGAATGCACCGAGTGTCCATTGTTCATAGAAATGTCAGTCCATCAGTAAGTGACAATTGATGGATGTGACGAAAAGTGTTTAGTGAAGTTTAAGTGTGAAATAAGTTTTGTAATAGTATGTGCTGAATGTCTCAGTCAACATTCTCGGAAATTCAGATATTCTAATCGGTTTTAACTATCGAATTCCTCAAAATCATCACCAACCACAATGTTTGTAAACTTCTCTCTTCAAAGCATCTCCCTCCACCAATATGTTTCAATAGTTGATTGGCATATCTAAACTTCCTCGAATGATTACACTGATGACTGATAAGATTGAATGAATAAGGCTGATTGGACGGAATCCAATTGATTGTGGTAAGAGAAATGTCAAGTTTACACTGTAGGTTATGTTCGATTCACATAATACTGGTGATTGCAATCACTGAGCATGATTCAATTTCGTAGTAGATATTAGTGTATATTTTAGTGCAGTTTTATGTTTGCGTAATTGATTTAGTCAAATGTAAGTCAATCATCTATGTACATCGGTAACTCTTTCCAAATATTTTCGTTTCCACACTCTTCTTATTTCTCTTCTTCTTCTTCTTCTTCTTCTTTTTCTTCTCCCTGATCGTCTTCAATCTACATCCTGGATGCATTTTTCGTTCAATCTAATTTGTCGAAACCTGTGATTATTCATTTACTGACTACTGTACTGTACTGTACTCCACTTTACTGTACTGCAATGTACTTCACTATGTTTGATATTCTGTAATTCAATGTAAATAAACTATTCATTTGTTGATCATCATGTGTTGTTCTTTCAAATAAATCCAGTGAACACTGAATGAAGATTTTTAATGCTCGAAAAGACAATCATATGCGTTGTGATTGATAAGATGATTGGATCGTGTTTACTTTCATGGATCACATTGAAATATTTGTGAAGAATATGACGAGAAATTTGTGAAAATGTTGTTGATTGTAGAACGAGTATGTTGTCCGATGACACCAGGTGACTGATTCCTTCGAACGGAACATTCAAATTACCGAACGAGCTTGTCCATCTTACGAAACCGATCATCATCATCATCATTGTCGGAATTATCTCGTCCACTTGTTTAATGGGAATTCATTACATTAACTAAGGAGTAGAGAAATCCACTCATGAGATAATTTGCTGATGAGCGATGTAATCTAAATCTGTTCAACGTTATGTTGATATTTGTAGTTGGAACAATGAGAAGTGATACGTGCACTGCCTAACATGAACTATAAATATTGTAAATAAATGTAGGAAACGTGTATTCTACGTATAAGGCATAACTGTTTACCATAAACTACAGTGTACATTCAGTATGCATATTTGAAATGAAACCAAGCAGTCTTGGGTAGATCGCAGTCTAAATCTGCAATCATTTTCCATCTCTGTGTGCGGTTGAGAAATCAGTCCATCAAGTTCCGTCTCATCTCCAAATCATGAAGGACTTAACAGCTGCGTGTGTAAATTGACTAAGATTTCGAACTGTCGCTCAACTAGCAGCTGTAATCGTTCGGAAGGGAGAGTCATTATCTGAATCAGCAACGGTAATGAAAATCACTGTAAGATTAATGACCAATATCATTGAAGGACACTGATGATATATCTGGATGGTGGAGGCTGACTTTAGATTGTATTTTTTGTACCCCGTCGCCAGTTGTTGTATTCATTCGTCGGTGATTGCTGTGCCGGAAAAAGCCGCTGATCACTAATAGGCGGATCGAGGGAACTCGGTGATTCCCATGACGTGAATGTAAGAACACAAGACTAGTTTAAGTGACGACTTATTAACCCCAAAACACGACGACAACGATGACCAAAATAGTCTAAAATACACTGGTTTATATATTGATTTTACACCCATTTTGAATAATAATTAGGATTAAATCACATACTCAGTTATAACAAATCACTTACTGAGTATATTTCATGTCAATGGAATACAAGTATATCGTATATTATACAGAAGAAAATATTATACTGGGAAAACAATCAAATACTACACTGAATGATCCTCATATTGAATTAGAAGGGAAGTAATGTTCAACAAAACTCATAATGAGTAAATCAATGGAAATTTGATGTTTCTTCCCATCATATCAGATTGTAGTCTAAGTCTTACGGAAAATAAACTGAGTACAGTGATGATCAATTGATGAGAATTTCACAGTTGATGTCACAGTGCACATATTTTCCGAAATGAGACAGAGAGCGAGAGAGAGCGAGATGGATGAATAGAGGTATGAAACGAGTGTATTTGCTCTGAAATCAATAACAGTGCGATGAAGATAGATGGAATAGGGAATTGCTCGAAATGAACTATTGGTTGAGAAGTGTATTCCGATTGATACTGATTGTAGTGTAATTTCTGATCTCTAATCACTGATTACAACTTGTTCAGTGTTAGCTTACTCTTTACATACTGGAAATCATCGAAGTGATCACAATTGTTTGCAGTAAATCATCATTGGCATGAAAGGAAGGATAGGATTGGAGAGTCGATTTACACATTTTGTGCATGATCACAGATGTATAGTCTAGTCGAACGATCATTCCCATAGTGTACAGAAAGCGTTAAGCGATAAGGTTCCTTGATGCACACAGTTTCGAATTCACGGATGACAAATGTCCTTCATAACTGTCATTGATGATGTGTGCAACGTGTCCACAACTCCTCTCCATATCTCAGTCGTTTTCACTTTATTCCGTTCGTAATACATATACAAGTGAGACTGAGATATTCATTTGAACACTATTAGAATGTACTAGAAATAGGCTTGTGGACACGTACAAACGAGTAGAATCGTAGAATATATGATAGATTTCTCTGACGTACCAAGCAAACTTTGATGTTGCAGTGTCGTCCAACCGATGGGAAGATTGGAATTCCCTGACAGTTTATAGAGTATAGCATGTTCAACTGACAAAACTCTCATCGAAAGCTTGTTTACACCAAAGTTATTTGGATATTTCAATGAAATTGAATCATTTCACATAAGTGTTTGCAAGTCTAAATACCTCAATAAGGTCTTGGTTGTTAATTTAACACTGAAAATTCTTCAATACCATGCTTGCAAACAATCAGTGAAAATATCTCAGTTTCAATGGAGATTAATCGTTAAGAGAATAATTAATTTCGAATGTGTCATATGGTGTAGGTCAGTAGAATACAGGTTAGGAGTTCTCGTGCGAGACCGATATGTCCTGGGTTCGAATCTCACGAGGCAGGATTGTTGATGCGCAATGCTGAGGAGTTCCTTAGTAGGACGAGACGACCGTCCAGTTCTTGCAGGTTTTCAATGGTGATTCCATGAGGTTCAGCGTCGTAGTTCTTCAAACACATCATTTCTTTGTGATGAACCATTTTATTGGAATTTCAAGTGGTCCACCGACGATTCCTCAAGTGGAACTCATTTGTACTCCATTTGTATATATATGACAATGATGATTTGATCAATTATTCGGTCTCATGATTGATCTCGACGAACAACTGAACAAACATTGTGGCGATCACAGTTTCAGTTTCATCGTTGCTACAGTGTGATATATAGTTGATAGATGAAATGTAGTAATTTGCTGGTAAACACCTCCCCAGCAACACATGTTTAGTCTCTACTGGAAGTGCGAACAACGCTATTAGTTTGAGCAGAAAACATTGAGTTAGTCCTCAGAATTTGAGGCCCTGACTAACCATATTGACAAGCATTTCCTTCGAAATGAATGCGTTTTCACTTTGAGAAACACCAACCTGGTAGTCTATTTTGCCGATTGAACATTCGGTTTATTCTGTAACATGTGTGTGATTCGTTAGAATCTGAGATTAGTGAGTTGTAGTTGGGCGAAACATTCTATTGGGTGAAACTCCACTATCTCACACTCGAACTACGTCGGCATCACACTCACCATCAACGAAGTATTTGGTGATTTTAATGATGCAGCAATTTGGAAGAGTCTCCGGGTGTCTCTTATTGCACGAGCATTCCTTGTATTCAAGTAAGAGTTTGCTCTGGTTATTAGAATAACTTTATTTACTTTATCCGGTAAACGGATTTTTAGCGAGTATGTTTTATACGGGATGGGATCGCTAACCACAAGCTCAAACCTCCGCCCTTATCCGCGCTTGGAAACGATAGTAGGATCATTTAGGGTTTTTCACATTCCCTTACTGCAACTTTCCGTTGAAAAAGCATCTCTAAAGACATCGAAAACAATGTGAATACGTAGAGACCATACGAAGTATGTGTATCATTTAAGACTTATCAAAGAAGACGGAAGTAGAAAATTGACTGACTGTGAAAAGTGGACATGTTAGTCATTGGTATGACTCTGTGTGAACAGTTATATGCAGATATTGAAATATCATCCAGTCTGTTGTCTCGTTCATTATACGCTCATTATCATAAAGATAGTGAAATACTGGAATGAACTACCTATTAATTAATTAACATTGCCTACTATCTTATTTGATTAAATTATTCGATTGTTCTGAATTGTTAGATCCATATTTATTGTTTTGAGCCCATTGCATACGACTCCCGATTTGATGTCGTTTTAGCTGACCCAATTTTTTGGAAAAATACAAATGATCTCATTCCGATGTATTTGTAATCATTAACCATGAGTACACATATTTTCACCGCATCGTGAAAATGTTTACCAACTTACTTAGGCTACTTCTATACAATTTCAGTAGTTAAACGTGCTTCACAGAAAGTGTGATCCCTCAACTACTGACGTATAGTTCCAGTGTTTATCAGCAGTGAGAAGTGAATGTGGAAAGCCCTAAATGATACATCCACTGAATAGAATCGAACACATTAAGCCATTATCTCATTCAGAATGTTGTGGAGAATACATTCAGTAGAGTTTGAGGTTACGTGTTTTTAAGTCTATTTAAAAGCTGGATAAAATGTAGTTAGACGGATGTTGAAAATATGAGATTAGATTGAAAATCAGTCGTTAAATTCCATTGTGGTCATCTTGACTTGTGGTAAGTCAGAGTTATTCTCTCTCTTAAGAAGATTCAAGAACTATGTATGATTAATCCTCCATGATTTTCAATGATCTACGAGTTGAAACCAGCCATTGAAATACAAAAGAAAACACGTTCAGATAATCCTAAATATGTTGCCTCTTTCTTCATAGATATAGCGATGGATTTGGACAGAACGTTGAATAACCCTATACTATTGGAAAATATTCAAATGTTTTTCCATTTTCCTCTATTTTCGCATCCTTGCATACTTCACCACCCTTACAAATCAGATTGAATGTACAATGGTCTAAGGATGTATAATGGAGAATATGAATAAGAATAAGAATAATAACGAGATTGTAAAATGGAAAGTGGTTTGAAAGAGTTACCGATGTACATGGATGATTGAGTTACATTAGTGCAAACTAAATATGCAACATATCAATGCAGTAAAATATCCACTGATACCTAACATTCAACAGATAGATATTCAGTAACAAATTAGTCTAATATGAAATCGAATCATACTCAGTGACTGCAATCACCTGTATTATGTGGATTGTATTTAACTTACAGTGTAAACTTGACAATTCTCTTTCCACAATCAATTGGAATTCGTCTAATCAGCCTTATTGATTCATTCGGTCTTTTCAGTTTATAGTTTAATCATTCGAGGAAGTTCAGATATTTCAGGCAACTAATTGTCGAAAGATACTAATAGAAGGAGATGCTATGAAGAGAGAAGTTTAAACCTTCTCCTTGGTGATGTTATGAGGAATCTTTTAGTTGAAGCTAATAAGAATATCTGAGGTTCCGAGAATGTTGACTGGAACTTCACTTACACAAAAGTTATTTCAGTAATAAACGTCGCTTAACACGTCTCTGTAACGCCCATAAACTGTTGCTTACTCACTCTCTCACTCACTCACTGACTAGCTGACTGACTGAATGAGTGACTGACTGACTGACTGACTGACATTTCTATGGACAATTACCATACAGTGTATTTATCAGTCAGTAAACATTAGCTCACATCTACCCATCAACTCTACATTGAAACACTTTCTTCTTTCTTCATGCCAACTACATGTGTGTCATTTCAGTTGACCAAGTAAAACAACTCATCTACCTTCAGGGATGCGAAACATTCCTTATTATGGTTATGATTATGATGGTTATTATTATTACCATGATAAACATGATTTCAACTTACAACAACACACTCTTCCTCCAGTTACATGGTCAGTTGAATTGATCTTTATCGTAGCGTTTCCAATTAGCCCAGAATATAGATTGCACCACTTTGATTCGAACTGTAAATAAAGAGGAGTTTAAAATGTCAATTATATCTGCAATTCATACATCAAATGCTTGACATGTACCATTCGATCCGATCATAATAACAACAATATTAATAATAATAATAATAATAATAATAATAATAATCAGAATTCGACACTTAACATTTCATTGACGAAATGCCCAGTACAGTGAACCTACCAACGATGCTTGTCATCTACTAATAACAATAAAGTTAGTAAGAACAGAATAGATTGATTTTGAGATTGATTGGAGACAATGTGGTCGACTGGAAGTTACGTAACTCTCAGAAAAATATTAAAAGAAACATTGTGATTTGGAAGTTCTGATAATGTACAGAGAACTACTTTACTATGAAAGATGAAAAAGTTGAATTCATAACTATTTTTAATCACCGTAATGATAGTCAGTGAACAGTTTGTTTCTGGATTTATTGATCATAATTGAGGTAGTGAGCAGTGTTACATAACCATTTTATAACATTTCACCTCATGACCAACTAATCTGCATACAAAACGAAGATAGACACCATTGAATAAATAAATCAACCTTCGATCAGTCAGTCAGTCAGTCAGCAACAACGTAAAACTTCGTACGTACGTACATCAGTTCGAGTTGCCACACCACCTTAGCACAGAGATGCAGTTGTCGATCCAAATCCCGTAGTGGTAGAGGTAGCAAGAGTATAATCAGTAATCGGGAAGATTAAGGTTTGGAGATGTTATTTAAAGAGTATAATCCAGTGAAATAAATTTGGAAAGTGGAAAAAAGGGACATTAAGAATTCAGAAGATTAGAATTTGGGAGAACACAAAGAGTGGATGCACCTGCGCCATTGCAAACGATTTTGAGCCATGTCATTCAGGGTCTCTAACCATCGGTTGCTATCATCTCGTGATCCCCAACCAGGTAGTCTACACCTACCAACATGACCCAGTCCACTTGTCAGTGACTTCATGGACTTGTGCCATGTTTTGGTTTGGCCGCCTCTAGCTTTCTTCCAACCTACTCCTATATCACTGAACATAGCACGTCGAGGTAGTCGGTCGTTGGGCATACGTAACACATGTCCCAGCCATCTCAACTGATGAAGTTTCACTACTTCATCAATTGATTTGCCGTCCTTACCTAGTACCCGTTTCCTAACAACTGTGTTACTTACTCGATGGTCCCATGATATACGAGCAATGTTTCGATCACCTTCACCGTCATTCAATTCTGTTAACCTGATTTAATATTACTCAGAGCTTCGCAACAATATAGAATACATATTTATAGTTTGTTTGATTACGGCAAAAATGTGCCACCCATGTTATATTATTCAATGATCATGATGTTAGGTCAACCACATCAGACAGTTTAAACCGAAAACAAATAGTAGTGTATTTCAGTAGTATATGTCTGTTTGATATCTACATGTTTATGCAAAATGTAAAATGTATCATAAACTTACAATTTTATATGTGAATAAGTTACAGTGAGGATGAGATCGGCATTCAATGAAGCAGTTTGATTTCGTTTCAACTGTCTCCGACCAAAATTTTTCTGAAAACGACCACTTTTGCAGTCCTAATCTGCTTTTCCATTGTGAATAGTTGCAATGCATATTTGTATTACATTTCGGGCACTGTTCATATGAGGATAACAATGTAGAAAGATTTGTCATATTTATTTGTGTATGAAAGCAATTGAAGAGATAAATTGAAATGTACGCAGTGATAATGAATGAAGAGTGTATCATTTGATGTAACATGATTGGCATAAGAAATGAAGTATTTTGTCGACAATAACAACTTCTGCTGATGCTGCTGCTGCTGCTGTTGATGATGATGATGATGATGATGCTGTTCGTATAGTGGAGATGAATCAAGTGATTGATGGAATTTCCGATGTCCACAAACTGACCAATTGGGTGGCTGCTCATAATTTCTCACCAATTGGATGAATACAAACTTCGCCATAGTACTACAAATTTGCAACGGTCAATTACATTTTGCAATTTTACAGTAGTAAAGAATGAAGCAGATTAAATGACACCTTTCAATTTATATGATGTTTTCTGAAGAAAACGTATTATGCAATCCGGTTTTCCGCTACAGTTCGGTCATCAATCAGTCACTTCAGTCATTCAATTGTGTTCACAAAATTTACTGAAATATTCTTTTTTGAGATGAGCTAGTGTGTTATGAATTCCTATGAATGTAAGCATAACTGAATTGTGCTTTTCATTTCGAGCATCTTTACGTCTTCTACGTTTATTCATGTCGAGTTTACATGCTTGTGTTCTGGTCGGTTTTATGTTGACTTGAAAGATACTGAGGATACTCTGTCATTTACTTCTGTGATGTGCGCTACCGATGTCGATAACTATATGTAGTATGCACCATCAACCGAAAGTGGAACACCTGTCAGCAGAAGTTTAAGAAGATGGAGGATAAGATGACGATATTTCTGAATGATTGCTATAGAAATGAAGGAACACTGAAGTCTGAGATGATTGATGGACATTTTGCAAATGAACTATTTACAATATGGTTCTCGGATTTTACGGAAATATTCTGTAATATTGTGCTGTTTAGCTCATAACTGATGTTTCCACTTGATTGAGTGATGCACTCCCGACAAACATTGTCATAAACTCACCTACCTATGTTGTTTTCACAGGAACAGTCGCAACATTACTTAAATAAGTTGGCTTATTCATGCAAATCACACTCGAATCATAACCGCTTTTGTAAACTTTGCACTTTTACACTGGAACGTTTTCAACATTTTCTCAACTGATTGATTTCTTATTAGTGTGGTTTTGAAGTTTCCAAATAGAATCAGTTCACTTATCTTGCAAGTACAACAAATTCATCGTTTATACTAGAGAACTGGCATCAGTTTGTATGACAGTGAATATAAGCTATGTGACTGATGGTTAATCGATCGACTACATATTAAAATGTTTGTTCTGTATTCTGTCACCACTCGATTGTTAATGAAGCGACCTTCAGCTAAACAGGCAGTCATGGATTGCAAAGATCATCAATAATTTCATCAACTGATTACTTACTTACTTACTTACGCCTGTTACTCCCAATGGAGCATAGGCCGCTGACCAGCATTCTCCAACCCACTCTGTCCTGGGCCTTCTTTTCTAGTTCCATCCAATTCTTGTTCATTTTTCTCATGTTCATCTCCAGTTCTCGGCGTAATGTGTTCTTCATCAACTGATACTTTACAGAAATTTGTCACAACCCACGAACATATCACGGAAGTTTTATTCTTTCAATGCAGCTTCTTGAGTACGACCTAAATACATTGTCTAAGATCATCGTTCCCACTTCGCTTAGAAGTTGAGGCAATGAACTGTGCAGTTCACTGATTTGATGCTTGTTTTCAGAATGAACAACACAGTTACGAATGAATTGACAAATTGTCTTGGTCAACCACTTTGCATCATCCGTTAAAACGGATGTTCTTATCGTTACTTTGTGCGTTACAGGAAACGATAAAATAATAGCTTCAAATAGAATATTTAAGTAAAATATTGCTGCTAACAGTGATGCGTTTCAACGACAAAATGTTGAGAATTATCAACATCAATATTCTTCTACACAAAACTCATATACTGGTTCATATTCACTAACAAATCAACTCTTTGATACGAATGCTATTCTATCACTTAATGCTGTGATTTATCATAGATAATGTTGAAATATGCGATCATACTTGAAAAATAATAGTTTGCATGTGATCACTGACTTTAGTGCTTAGTTTTCACGATCTCAACAAATACCACGTTAACACATGAAAATACATGGAAACATTCTGAGCTAGCTGTTATGACGGATCGTTAACTATGGTGTAATGATTTCTGTATGGATAACTATATTTAGTAGATGAGATCTAAGAACATTGAAGAAGTATGAGATCGACTGTGAAAACTGAATCGAAAGTACATCATTCATCATTGTTCATATTGATAAATAGGCCTTTATTTAAGATATATTGAATTTGTAAAACGAGTCATCAGACTTCAAAGTACGGATTTGAAAATAAGAAATTGCAAGTTACTAACACCAAACTGCATTACATGACATGATCACAAATGTTTATTTACAACTATTTGTGAAGTTTGATATTTTCGTTATTTTTGATATCATCCGATTCATTTGAATGGACCATGTTGATATATTTGGAGGTTCGGAGGTTTTCTTTCTCTTGTCACTCGCGATTCTCGTTCGTTTGTATGGTGACTTGAAGTGGAAAAACTTGTTGATGTGACTACAAGGAAGGGCTCACTCATCTCAACTCAGCATGTCAAATCTCAAGATGGATTACGGAGTTCATACAGACCATATGTGTTTCTTCGCACTGCTCATCATAATATGACACATCCTAAATGAATTATTCTGTTAGCGATTAACCTCTAATAAAACTGAGTCATTCTCGCTGACCATTTTACAAACATCATATGCAAAGGTAAATTCACAGCAGTAGTCGTGACTCAATAGGCTAGCTTATGGTGGAGTGAATCTTGGAACGAAGGGAACATAGTTTGACCTGATATATGCATGTTGGCACGAATCCATGCACACCTACATTATAAGTCTTAAATGAAGTTGACCCTCAAATCATAGAAACTCTGACAATTAACAAACCGAATGGATCTTGTGTAAGGATCAACATGTTTCAATGTAAAATGCAGTTTACTTAAGTTTGTTGGAAAATTTAAAGTGTACGTTCTGTCGTTCGTGATTATAATCTCATCGTGATGGACCAACGGAATAACTGGTATATATCCAGTCCAGAAAAATGTGTGCAACAATCTTCTCTACATATTAGTTCAAGGTGATATAAAGATGTTGGAATATAACAAGTTCATTTGTTTTGTGTTGACTTCCCACCTATTATATGGTACAACACACTCTGAATAAAACCAGGACGCTTGCTCAATCTTACTGTGATGAAAGATGTATTGGCTGAAGATACGATCCACTTTCATCAACTAAACGATAACTCGTTTCCAATCGTTTCCACAAGTATTAAATGAGTTTAGTTAGAAGCTTTAATTTCAAACAACAACATGAGATCAAAATTAAAACTCTCTTTACAAATCAAAGATTTTCCATCTCTGTCCTGCATTAACTTCACCTTTACCTATACGTGTTATTTTCATTAACATTTTGTAAATAAACTTCTGTAGTGACTCACATTCATTCGCCAGTAAATATATCTCGATTTGATCCATTAACTGCCTTCTGATATTTGGCTTCCGGGAGATTTTATGGCTTTACTTAGCACGCGTTTGTATGTAGCGGTGTTCATAGTCAATCTCGACTCGATTCCACGCTACACTTCTATAATGGAACTTTGATTTAGATCATAATTGACGTAGTAGTGATTCATGAGAAGTTAGATCTAATTTCTGATCACTTTTTGATCGTAAAAATGAATGTATATCATCTTGTAGGTGAATATCTAATTACCATGTGAATTACTTTGGTGTTATGTGCTACTCCTTGATTACCCCTGAATTGCTTGATTAATTATTGTTCTTTTACCATCATCCTTTTAACTAGCATTCTGATTTTTATATTTGTATTCTTTTCATTTATTATTCAAACAACTACTTATATTTTATTCAAGAATTCTGTTGAAACGAAGTAAAAGTATTTGGAATGTAAGAATCATTGAAAATGTTCAATGAACTAATATTGTTTACATCCTTGTGTTGTTGCTAAGTATTCCATACTGTGATACTTGTAAGCCTATATGTTATCGATTAACTATCACTGTGTGTCTCAAGAGTTGTTTTCAATTATTATTGTTCAGCTGGTTCACAGTCACCAACTGCATCTTCGAGAACAACTACAATTCTCCGTCTTCTGGAGTGGTCTGGTTTGGTTTGTTTCTATATAAAAAGGTGTGGAAAAGATGATAATAGAAGCTTGACATCAGACTTCCTTTTCAAACTCATGGTTGAGGATGGTTGGAGGCATGCGGATAAACATACAAACACAGGTGCAGCTTATGTAGGCTAAAGGTTCGTTGTGTTGGTCATAACCTGTTTAACAGAGACACCTAATTGTATCATGAATGGGCTATCCCTAGTGAATTCTTAAGAGAATTGAGAGAAATTGACTGAAGCCTTATTTGCAATGGCAAACAAAACAATTGAGATATTTGTCAGCTTCTTGTCTATTCACAGAAGAAGGCATCATAAATCAGATATAGATTGTTGTAACAATATACGGTAAGATATGTGACAACAAATAGTTATGTGCAAGTTAGTGTGTGATAGACAATGTGAAAATGAGACGGAGGCGAACACGGTTATATGCAATTGCTGTCATCAAAACGAACGTTCAACTTGCACACTGCAATCTGCAATATTCATTATAAGCATTGAAGTGACATGATTGCATCAATGAATCAATTGAATGTGTTCAGTGTATGGATGTGATGGTGAATATTCTCTGACAAAACACATATCTCTATGTGTGCACACAAGAATGTTTTGACTAATGCAACGGACTACTCAATACACTGATAAGTAGTGTACAGTAATGTGCAAAACTCTAGTGGAATAAGAGGAATGTATCGACGAAAATGAAGATGTGCATCATTCAGAAGTATGTTTAGGTGCCTCAGAAGAAATATGAAGAACACTAAGTGAAATGAAATCTGTATAATCATCTTTGATTTCTGATTTTAATATTTACGAAATGTGAAAGCTGGATACACTGTAGATGAAGTTGGTCGATTACGTATCCGCAACAGATCTCGAGTGGTTACATTTTATTGCACATCCCTTTCAAATGCTAGTTAGCTAGCTCAGACCAGAGGCTTCTCGACAAATCGACCGCTATCCATGTATATTTTGTAACTCCTTCATTTTTACTTTTAATTCGACTAATTTGATGTCGTTTGATTATAAAGGTTTAACGTGTACATGCGCAGTCAAAGCCCTTATACTTGCGAAATCTTTACACTTAATGATATTTGACATTCATCAAATCCGATGGGTTTTCCCCTTTACACACCTTTATTACGTTTTCCTGTAAAAATCGAAATAATATGAGATGAATAGATCCTTGTGAATGTATTGTCGTTATCCATATCATAAATAATCATACTTGAACGTTTATCATTAATGAAGTCGTGAATTTTTAAACATCATTGAAGTTAAATAATACCCTTGACGAATCAAATCTTCGTTTAGAATTCTCATATCAATCAACAATTCAGCTGATGATGATGATGATGATGATGATGATGATGATGATGAACGGTTTCGTAGGATGGACATGTTCGTTCGTTAATTTGAATGTTCCGTTCGAAGGAATCAGTCACCTGGTGTCATCGGACGACATACTCGTTCTAAAGTCAACTACGATTTCACAAGTTTCTCGTCATATTATTCATACATATGTCAATGGGATCCATGAAAGCAAACACGATCCAATCATCTTATCAATCACAACGCATATGATTGTCTTTTCGAGCATTAAAAATCTTCATTCAGTGTTCACTGGATTTATTTGAAAGAACAACACATGATGATCAACAAATGAGTAGTTTATTTACATTTAATTACAGAATATCAGACATAGTGAAGTACGTTGGAGATTAGATCAATTTCGCTTGGTAAATTAAGAACATACCTACTGATCACCAATAGTATGTTATCACCCATAGTTGAATTCATTGACCATATATATGTAGATTCTTATAGGCACATCTCATTCACAGTGTATAGTGTATCGCAAAAACGAACTACAGTTGATTACAATACCAAAGAATAAACAGTTCATGTTCCATGGTAGGAAATGACATACAATCATTGAGCTACACGCACACCCACACACATTCTATTTATTGAAACTGTCATCTATTGGTCCAATGTGAAATTTCATACAAAACATAACACTATTTGAAAAGTATTCGATGAATCGTTTTGTATGGAATTATTAGGATGATCTCATGTTATGTGATGTTCGTTGAATAGCTGCTAATCTCTTTTGTGTGTAATGACCACATCGTCCACATTGTTGAAACTGATATTGTTATAGCATCTTCACTGTTTGTCGACTAGTTGCTGTCGTTTTCAGATCGCCAATATTTTCCACTTATCTCAATGTCCTATTTCCATATTACATATACACTTTCGTGTTGTGCTCAACTAAAACTTTTGTTGAACATCAAATATTAACCTCAATTGAATTTCGTTACTGTTAAGGTTTCCGGCGGATTCCTGATGAAAGTCATCTTCAAAAATCACTTATAAATGACATGAGATCGGGTCGAAATTACTTTGTCAATACTGAAATCTCTTCCGCCTCTGTTCCATTGCTTGAATTCAAACATTCGAACAAATTCTGAAAACATCTCTGTTCCACAAAAGAAGTAACTTTCCATTTCACCAGTATAAACATTTTATTATTTTTATAATTACATACATATGTGTACAGACCAACCATTGAGAGCAACCAGTCGTGGTGGATGTGTCCACCTGCTTGGAAACAAAACAAAAAGCAAGTAGAATAATGAAGAGTTTCCACATTGAATAAGTTAACTAATATTGTATACACAGATTTGATTGAAAGTATTAAAATTATTTCTCCTATATATGTTGATGAACATCATTCGTAAGAGTTTTTGTCTTCCAATCATCTTATGGATAATGTGTCAGTGTTGTGAATATGAAAACTTCATGAAAAGATGTAGACTAGCAGAAAGAAACGAAAATAGTGAGAGGTTTGCAAACCTGTGTGCCTTCAATAAACTGGTCATAGGCGACACTATATTCCCACATAAATGCATACACAAGGTCACATGGACTTCACCGGATCACACTATATAGAATCAAATAGACCATATCTGCGTGAACGAAATGTTCAGGAGGACGATAGAGAATGTGGGACGCAAGTGAGGAGCTGATATGTTACCAAATCATCACCTGCTGGTCGCCAAGATGAAACTGAAACTTAAGAAGCACTGATCAACGGGGCGGACAATATCACAAAAGTTTAATACGGTTTTTCTTCAGGATATTGACAAACTCAGCAAATTTAAGATAGCCATTAGCAATATGTTCCAGGCCATTCAAGATCTACTCGATGAAGAGGGAGCTACTACGGAGAGCAACTGGAAAGGGATAAAGGAGGCACTCACTTCAACAAGTCATGAAATTCCAGGCCACAAGAAGCATCATCATAAGGAAGGGATCACTGTTGATACATTGGATAGGATTCAAGGAAGAAGGAACAAGAAGGTAGAAATTAATACCAGCCGAACAAAGGCGGAGTGGACAGATAGGATGCAGCTGGACGATTTGGACTTCGCTGATGATCTGGCTCTTCTATCGCACACGCAACATTCAATGGAGCAGATGACTAGTTTTGCACCAACCTGAGCAGCAGTAGATCTCGACATACACAAAAGCAAATGCAAGATTCTCCGATACCACACAGCATGCAACAATCCAATCACAATTGACGGAGAAGATTTGGAGGATGTAAAAACCTTCACATATCTGCGCAGCATCATTGATGAACATGGTGGGTCTGATGCAAATGTGAAGGCACGGATCGGTAAAGAAGGAGTAGCATGTCTACAACTGCAGAACATCTGAAACTCAAAACAAATGTCAACCAACAACAAGGTCACACTCTTCATTACAAATATCAAGACATTTCTACTGTATGGGGAGGAAACTTGGACAACTGCGAAAACCATCATCCACTGGAATGTCTGATCATCAATAAATATCATATCAAATTGTGAAATATTTCATGTCATTTCAAATTCTCACATTCAAAGTAATGGTGAAGTAGTTTAATGTGGTTGTGGTTTATGTCTACAAGATCAGTCTACACTATCATTACACTAAATGTTCTAGTTATAACAATAAGATTTTACTTTTATTTAAAATCTTACGTTTTAATGAAAAATGTTGGCCCAGCCAAATTTGATGAGAACTGAAATGATAAAATGAAGCCGATGGTTTAGTTTTGTCTAATTCTCTGAACATTTTCTTCTTATTACATAATCTAACCTATTCCGCATTAGGTGCCATGGATTCAAGCCTTTATTATTGCTGATCACAACTGGTACACTTGTCATCATACTACCAATTGGTAGTTTTCATTTATTTATGTAATCTATTCCATTGTTATCCATTGACATTGACTCATCAATCTCCTTGATTGGTTTAATTCATTTATATCTTCTATATATTTATTACATCTTGCTTAGAATAGTCAAGTGACATTCAACGAGCCAATTGCGTTGATGTAAATGAAATACCGATTCAACGCTTATGATATTAATAATCAAAATGTTCGAATAGTTGGATGTTTGTATATCCAGTTGATCAGTCGCATATAATACAATATCTGTGAAGTTTGAATTTCCCTACTAGTCACAGTACACTTAAAAATACATTGAGCAATTGAAAACCTTCAGTGATTCAGAGAACCGATCATAGAAGGTTTCAAAACTTGACAGAAAAAGAGGTTTGAAGTGGTGGTGGTGGTTGTGGGGAATTAGTGAAGTTCTTTAAACTGATAATGAATGAGGTCGATCGAAGATCATCATAACAGACGGTCAATAAGTCATCATGTGCACTAACGATCTAATGATCTGTGACATGATATAACAGCTCACTTTCAATGAATCAACACAAAAATGTTACGATGAACAACATACGTTGTACATCCATTCAAATCTCATCCACACACACACACACCGACACCATTGAAATGCATCTATTTAATATACTTACACATATATTTACTTAATTCGTAATATATACTATAGGAATCATCAAATCTCTTATCGACCTTCTGGATCACTTTAATGAAAATAAACAATATGAAAATCAAAAGATTAAATGACTAAGGTAATATTGAATTAACGAAGACATACCCTCATTAGAAACAAAGTCTAATACAACTAATTAATGATAGTTCATGCATTTGATATTACAACTACTACTATGAAGAAGTCACTTTATCTAACACTGATCTTATTTCATTATGAAATCAAAAACAACCATTAAGGAAATGTCATACCTTCAATATGCTGTGGCGGTAGATTACCGTAACACATTGAACCATTTCGACGATCTGCCTCCACTATTCAATTGAGAAAAGCGAGCAACTTGAAGTAGACAAACAACGACAAGATTAAATCATGTCAAACTAATGCTGGTTGAGTTAGTTATGCGAACCACATGTCATGTTGTGTTTACATATTTGTACACAAAGATACTGGAAGTATGGTTGTACAGTGATATTTTAAAAGAAGCCGGCAAGTCAATGATGGACATTATTGTTCATTGAGGAAAGAAAATGGATAAAACAACGTTCTACCCCTTATTTAATAAATAGATAAATACAAGTTGGTCACTAGCTTAGTGATCGCTTGCAGTTTGAAATCATCCGTTATATCACGGTTGACGCTGCGACCAAATAATACATGCGTGTATTTTCAGCCCAGTTGGTAACCAGTTTTACATCTCATTGTTTGCTGCAGTCTTTTCACCTTCTCATCTAGTGACTACCACAGGTTTATTGTCAGAACTTATTTCAACTTCACATGTTCCCATAATCATAGTAATGGAAGTGTCATTTCTCAATCATCATTTCACTGAATATGTAAGTGACATTGAAATTGCTCGTGCAAGTTGAAACGGAGGACTTGCAAAATGATGTCAGTTGATCAGGTAGAAAATCGTCGATACTCAATTCTTTAGATAGTATTGGTGGTTTTGCTTCTCTGTCGGCATTCCAGTGTCGATAACGAACTAAGGAGCATTAGTAAACTGCCGAATGTTGAGGAATACAAATGTGAAAAATATATCTCTTACTTTGATGATGTTTCCTTTGTCGTTCGAAACAGTCGATCAATTCAGTGAAGTTATAGTCGGTAACTAGGGCTGTTAAAGAAGACAAATTTGAAACATTCATCGAATTACTATGAAAACCATTGTATTCAAAAGTGTAATTAACTGTCTGAAAGTATCACTATCTTATGTGTAAGCTGGATTGATCACAGGTTATTGATGTAGAATAGACTGAAGTGAAAACTTACGACTTTTAAATTTGTTGAAATGAATGGTTGCAATCGCTTCTGAAAGAGTATAATCAAAGAATTTGATGTTGTATGGATGCATTAAAAGTATTTTGAAATACACAACAAAGAGGCATTCAGTACAAATAAAGCAATGAATGTCATACAATATGTGACACAAAACCCGGTTGGACAGAACATAGTAACCGTGAGTTGTATTAGATAAGACTACGAATCTTCCAAAGTAGTCATTCTCAATCAATCAACGTGATATTTGAGCAACCTATTCATCTTTATTACCTCTATCAATCAACCTCACACTGAGAATCAAATGCATAACAGGGCTAAATATGCAATTATATGTAAAACGATCAATCGAACAAATATTACTTCTCCGTTATAAACCCTGTATAACATGAGTAACGATGGAAAAGACATCACATTACACTAAATTCACACAACGTTTATTGAATTAAAAGAAACAGATTTTTGCCAGTAACGTACCACTGAAGGTTCTTACTCCTTGTTCACTTTCATGAAACATACGTCGACATTCGATTACTAAATTTAATAGTTTGATCATTTCAATATTATTCTTCGATTACTTACTTTGATCAGGCTGTACACCGTGATTTTTCAATTCCGCACTTATTTCAGCTATAAATAAATACGTTTAAAATAAACAACAATATATCATAGTGTGAGATAATTGAGGAATCGTTCAACTTCATCGGTTTAATTCGATAAAAAACTTCATTTCAACAATCGATAAAGAACATTATACAATGGACGCCGGCTGTGCAAACTGATTTCTGATTATCAGTGATTTTCTACTTCTATATAACTAGCAATACATAACTATATAAAGTTGCAATATCCTCATCTTTTTTGACACACCGTTTGAATAATGCATACTGACATGCCTTTTCGGAATAACCAATATAGGAAACAACATGGTTTGTTCTTTATTTCGTTCTCTTCAACATACATTCATCATTACGTCATCATAATATTCCCTAATCGAATCGGTTTATCCACAGAACTTTTGCTTCATTCTTTCATCATATGTTCCAGATTTCAGGCGTTCACTTTGCATTGTGTGATCGAAGAGTAGAGACTGACTCACAGAACCATGAGTGCATCCATCTTAACTGTATTCAGGGAACAGTGAATTAAAGAATACTTTAAAATGCAATGTAATCAACTGAGAATGATCCACTACAAACCCTAACGCAGACTATCCTGTCAAATCAACGTGATCGGTAGTCATCCGAACTGTTATAACGAGACGAAAATTGTCAAGGTTTGAACTTTCGAGACTATTTTTCATTCCGGCATTGCACTTAATGTAACCTTACATTGTACCTCTTGACTATTGTCATACAGTTCATAGTTGATTTGGAAATAACAGAGAAACGATCTACTATCTGTCTGAGTCTTCTGAATATCTACATGGTTTGATGGAGATCAAGGGCCAATAAGCGTTTATCGCGTGACTATCGATCATTATGAGGCGGCCTGCTTGAGCATCTGGGCTACCTGTTCCTGCCATCTAGATATTTCAACAAGTTATCTATTGTTGTTTGTTTTAATATATCATTATGTTTATTAATCGCATAACCTATTCTGCTGCGTTTCTGAAAAGTGTACAACCTTTCGTTGTCAAAGTTACAGAAAACTCAATAAGAGACAATATGGTTGCTGGCAATGTACAACGAAAAGAATGTACATTATTCAGTTGTTCATTCACTGAAGTGCTAACATCTAACTAACGATTCCTCAATATTTATCGCCAGGACCGACCAAGAAGAAAGAAACGGAAACTTGTTGAAATACTTTGCGCTGAGAATTCTATATTGTACCAAAATTATAATATTGAATAAAGCTAATAATAATAATAATAATAATAATAATAATAATAATAATCATTGGTCACTGAGTGAACTCGTGAACTGTGTCACCGGAGTTGTACATGAAATTGATCAGCATAAAATTGCCGAACATACTCATGATTTCAAGACACAACACGTACCAACAGACAGTACTCATGGCAAACAACTAACTCCACATATTCACTGTATTCATGTACACATGAAATAGACTGTTTTCCTAGTTCACAACCGTAGTTGTACAGTTCACAGGTTCATTGGACAAGTATTGTATTTGACAAACAAGTATTCATGATATGTACTTC
This sequence comes from Schistosoma haematobium, assembly GCF_000699445.3. Taxonomy (NCBI): domain Eukaryota; kingdom Metazoa; phylum Platyhelminthes; class Trematoda; order Strigeidida; family Schistosomatidae; genus Schistosoma; species Schistosoma haematobium. The sequence goes on from NC_067201.1 coordinate 23,300,944, forward strand.
ATGTTTTGTAAATCTGACCCAATTAGTCACAGTCTGGAATGGATTCAGTACACACTTCACAAACAGAAATATCAATGAAATTCATAGGGTCAATTATGATGACCATTCATCAACATTTAGATTCAGTAAATTTAAGATACTTAAATAATTGACCTACCTATTATCTTCTCAATAACCGGTCGTGTATTAAGCATACGAAAATTAAACAAATTCGACGCAGCTGTGAAAAAATCATAGAAATATTTGTCTTGCCTTAAACACATATCTCACTTTATTACTTAAACGTTAATTTGGGGAAATATTTCTTTATTAGATTACAGTTTTATGCGATTACCCAAGATTTGAAAGTTGTATTAGCAATCACTCATATAATAACTGAAAGTGTGAAATGTGTTGGGTAAAACAGATACCTGAATTTAGGTAATGACTACTTCCTAACAATGAACAATAGACAGTCCTCCCATAGAACTGTCGTTGGTCATGGAAATGAAATCCTCAATGTCTGAAAGAACTAGGTCAGCATCTGTAATGCAATGTGATTTATGATTGTCAGTCGACAAGGAAAACAACATAACGCGATTTCGGTTAATAAACTGTGTCAAATCGTGAATGAGTGGTTCTGTGCTTTAGGAAGATAGAGAAGTGGTTACTTACCTTTATTACGTCTCATTATTTCTTTTAAGTTATCCATATCAATTCGTGAAGATTTCGCATCTAAATATCGGAAAGATTCAAAATGTCAATTACTAATTTATACAACAAGTAAACAAAGATCATAAAAATGTATCCTCAGGAGGATGGTCAAGTTGATGTGTGCATCATTGTCATATAATTGAATGTATCCATTGTATATGCGTATGGAAGCGTAACTAGCTCCTTTTGCTGATATGAAACAATGTGACTTAAATAAGGTGTAATCGCTTTGTCAGTCGAGGTTATAATTACAGAATACCGTTACAAAAACTAAACATTATTAGTTTACTGGTCATTCGATTTGAAACGACTATCCCGTCGTTATAATCCGGAATTATGTTCACCTTAATCATAAATCAACTTGACCTAGTACACAGCACAATGTTTCCATTGACAGGAAGCATGAGATTCATGTGTGATGAGTAATTGAAGGTGATATTCATGGTATTAAAAACTGTTGCTTCATAGTCAGGTATGTAATAGATCTTTTCAGGTCCTGATAGTCGAAAGAATCTGTCCTATATTGTCATGGTATCAGTGGATAAATCTGAAATAAACTAAATCACAAGGATTCCAATGTTCATCTTCGTGATACTGTTTTTAGTTTGTAGTCAATATTGGTGAAATATTATATCCTATGAATACTCGAACACACTCACCCATTTGTATGGTTATGCACAGCAATAGAATAATGATGATACAATTGTATGCCATAGAATGAAGTACGACTCTGATGATTCTCCTAATAAAAAAGCAGCTATCACTGTCATTCTTTATATAGTGCATACAGAATAGAAAGGTATTCACCAATCACATTTTGATGAATACAGTAAAATATTTGAATAACGATGTATGGCGTGGGTGATTTCGATAATCCATCTTCATAGTCGTTCCACATATAGAAAGCACCCACACTCATATAGATCGGAAGTATTTCTTTGATCACATTAAATGATTGAAGTTTATCTTTTGTTATTTGGCTTCATTTAATGAATGATTGCTGACAAAGAAAACAAAACCAGACTAGTTCTATCTGGAATGCGCTAATCCTGTCTGGTCAACACTGATATGCTCACAGTAGTCTACAAAAGTCTAAAAAAGTATGATTAGACTGAAGAAATATTTCTTCTCAATTAGCTGTTCATTAAGGCTCTACGGAGATAGTTATGTTATACAAGTAGGTAGAATGTCGATACCATTTAGATGTTGGTGATTAACCCTCATATTTGAATAATTGAAATCATAACTAAAGTGTGTTTTCATAATCACCTAATAACCGCAATAAGTTATATAATAGAAACAATGGGAATGGAGATTGCATGTAAGTGCTGTTGACGATATTTTCGTGACCGGTGAAAATGGTGATTCTTTTTTCAGTAGGATTTGTACAATAAAAATAGACAATAAAGTAGAAGGTAAGGTTGAAAGTATCAATGCCAAGGATGGACATGACAGATTCGAATAAATTGAGAATAAAGTGAATAACTGAATTTGGTTGGGATTTGTACGGTATTATTTGAACAATAAAGTCTTATGATATGCATTTCTATAGTTTTTAAAGTAAATAAGAGTTGGATTCAGCAACCATAGAGTAAATTCCGTGATGAGAAACTGTCATGCATGTTATTGATCACAACCCAGTGACCAATCACCTTACTTTGCAATCTTGATGAGGTGTCCTTCTTTCCAGTCCATGGTCACTTGTTCCTCCTCCCAAATCATTTTGAATAGAAGGTGAAGCATGATTGTAGTTTCTTCGATGTGTGACTTCAGTGGTTCAGTTGGTATATTGTCGGGTCCTGCTGATGATTCGAGTGGTCACTTTCATTCAGATTCACTCACACCTTCTGCACCTCATAATATTCAAATGATGATTGCAGTCTCACTTGTATATGTATTGTGTATGCATAACATGAAAATGATTGAGATATGGAGAACAGTTGTGTGTTGACACGTGGCACAAATCACCAATCACAATCATGTAGTACACTTGAGATGCCTCAAATCGAAATGGTGAACATCATGCAAGCATTCCGCTCAACCGCTTGTCGACATTGTAACAATGATCGATCGACTGCAATATACATTTGCGATCATCCACCAAATATTCAAGTCGACTTCTCAATCCTATCCTTCCTTTCACGTCAATGGTGAATCGACACAAACAATTGTGATCCGTTTGATCATTTTCAATAAGTTAACAGTAAGCTAACACTGAACAACTTGTAATCAGTGATAATACATTTGAAATTATACCACAATATGCATGAATCGGAATATTATTCTGAAGTGATAATTCATTTAGAGAGATTACCCATTCTTTCTTCATCTCGACTATTATTGACTTCAGAGCAAACACACACGTCTCTCCTACTTTCCTTCATCCATCTCTCGCTTTTCGGAAAATATGTGGACATTGACATCAACTTTGCAAACTTCATCAATTGATCATCACTGTACTCAGTCTATTTTCCATGAGATTTTCACACGTCTCTGCTCATCATTGCTTCGTATGAATTCGAATACGCATACTGAATGTACACTGTATCGTACACTTCACTGTACACTGTACACTTATGTCTAATCCATAGTATAAATCCTTTTGACTTTTGTTCACTAAGTCTACAATTCATGTAACATAGTGCGCGTTTCAATTCTCAAAGTCCTAACTACAAATCTCAACATATTGTTGAACAGATTTAGCTGATGTCGGTTATCAGCACAACACATACTTGATTGAAATTAGTAAATTTGTGCATTTGGAAGATTTTTGAACACGAATTGTTAAATTTGTTTAACATTGTTCTTACTGGCTTCTCTCCCACTCCCTTTTGCGTATTGTTTTATACTACTTAATAATAATATTCAGTAAGTGGTTGTATTCGTAACAATTTTCACGCTTATGTTGTCAGACAAGTTGGTCGTGTGATATTCTTATGAAATATTTACATACACTTATAACGTTTATTGTATTTATCATTGCAATTACTTTACCTCAATCACTGCAGCAGTTGTCTGCAGGTTCGCGTATTCGTTATAGCCTATCAGTTTCCTTATTGTTTTGTTCTTGGTTCGGGTTTTGCTTTTCATATATATACTGTTTCGAAGTTTAGACACAGCGAACAGATATCTTTTGCTCTATCGAAAGTAGTAATTAGTCTGTATGCCACTGTTACAAGAAACGTTTTTCATTTCGCAAAAAGGGACGCGTTAAACTCCACAGACACCACACACGTTGATGTTTGTCTATACCTTTTGTGTATTATTCAATAAAGAACGGCTATTCTAGACAAATCGTTCTTTTGCGAAATTCAGTTTTGCGCGTATTTCAATCGGATGACCTGGACGCTTCCATAGACTTAACACGAAATAAGCAATCTTATTATTCGTACTTTGATGAACTGATATCTATCTATCTATCTATCTATCTATATATGTATATAAGATTAAAACTGTTTACTGCTTGATATCTTAGTTTGTGCAATCAATGTAATAATTCCCTTAAATCAGCTGAACGAAATTATTCCGATGATGTTGATGACGACGGTGATAGGATTCTTAAGACGGACTAGTAAGTTCACTAGTTTGAATGTTCCGTTACAACAAATCAGTCAACTGGTGTCGTTTACTGAGATCATTGATAATCGGTCAAATTACTCATTCTACAATCAACCACAATTTCGTCAGTTTCTCTTCACATTGTTCACACATATTTCAGTGTTATCCATGAAACAAAACACGGTGCAATCATCTCATCAATTGCAATGCATATGATGGTCTTTTCGACTATTCGAAATCTACATTCACTGTTCAGTGATTTATTTGAGAGAACAACACATGATAAACAACAAATGAGTAGTTTATTTACATTTACTTACAGAATGTCTGACACAGTGAATTACAATCCAGTACAGTACAATACAGAACAGTACAGTACAGTACAATACAGAACAGAACAGTACAATACAGTACAGATCAGCACAGTACAGTACAGTAGTCAGTAAACCAATGAACAAAACACATTTACAAATTACATTGAATGCACAATGCATTAAGGATGGAAGAGGAAGAAGAAGATGAAGAAGAAGAAGAGGAAGAAGAAGAAGATGAAGAAGAAGAAGAATAAGAAGGAGAAGAAGAAGAAGAGGAAGAGGAAGAGGAAGTAGAAGAAATGAATGTAAAACGAAAATGGTTTGAAAGTATTACCGATGTACATAGATGATTGACTGACATTAGTGCAAACCAATTACACAAATATAAAACTGCAATAAAACATTCATCACTGATATCTAACATTCAACAGATAGATATTGAGCAAACGGTTCACTTAATAAGAACTTTCATTATGATGAGTGATTGCGATTAGCATGAATTGTACGTAGTTCACAGTGTAAACTTGTCCATCTGCTTACCACAAAGATTCCTATTCAGTCATGCTGAATAGTCTACAGTTTAGTGATTCGAGGAACATCAGATATGTGAAGCAACTTTGCAAATATAATAATGGGAGGCGATGCTTCGAAGAGAGAAGTTCGAACATTGTGGTTGGTGATGTTGTGAGATAAGTTGTTAGTCAAGGCTTTCTAACATTTCTGAAGTTCCGAGAATGTTGACTGGCAACTAAACTAAACACACTTACACTAAACGTATTTCACTCTTAAACTTCACCTAACACTTTTCTGTAACGTCCGTCAACCGTTGCTTACTGACTGATTGACTGACTGACTGACTGCTGACTGACATTTCTATGGACAATGGATACTCGGCGCATTCATCAGTAAACATTAGCTCTGATCTACAGATTAACTCTACATTGAAAAAAAACACTTGCTTCTTTCATTATGCCAACTACAAATTTCCAAATAATATGTGTCATTTCAGTTCACCGAATAAAACAACACAACCATCCTCAATCAGATAAACCATGTTACACTGATTCTTATTACACTGGATATTCGAAACATTCCACCTCATTATTATTCTTAGTATTATTATTATTATTATTATGATTATGATTATTAATACGACCATCATAAACACGTTTTCAACTTACAACAACACACTCTTCCTCCAGTCATATGGTCAGTTGAATTGATCTTTATCGTAGCGTTTTCAATCAGTCCAGAATACAGATCGCACCATATCGGTTTGAGCTGTAAATAAGGAGAAGTTTCACATGTAACGTATATCTGCAATTCATACATCAAATGATTGATGGATGCAGCATTCCATCTAATAATAATAATAATAATAATAATAATAATAATAATAATAATCATAGTTCAAATCAGACACTTGACATCTCAATGAAACGCTCCATACAGTCAAACTGCAAACGTTTCTTATTCTCTACAACCAATAATAACAATGATATTTTTGTTAAGAACAGAACATGTTGATGTTGAGATTAACCGGTGATTATCAATTCAATTGGAAGTATGTATATATATGGATATATAGATATATCAGTTAGACAATTACATGTTTAGTCGAAATGTAAAACGCATCTGAAACTTACAATTTCATATGTGTATAGATTACACTGTGGATGAGATCGGCATTCAGTGAGGCAATCTGATTTGGTTTTGAATGAATCCAACCAGTAGTTTTGTGAGAACGTCTCCTCTGGCAGTCCCAATTTCACTATCCATTGTGAATAGTTGCAATGCATATTTGTGCTGCATTTCGGGCAGTGCTCACATGACGATAACAATGTCAAATGATTTGTCACATTTGTTTGTGTGTGCAAACAATATGAAAGATGAATTGAAATGTATACAATGATCAAGAATGAATATTGAATCATTTGATGTAACTTGAAATGTATATGAAATGGTGTATTGTTCGACAATAACACCAACTACTACTGCTGCTGTTGCTTATGCTGGCTGATGGCTGCTGCTGCTGCTGCTGCTACTGCTGCTTCTGCTGTTTATATAGTGTGGATGAATCAATTGATTGGTGCAATTTCCCATATCTACAAATTGACCAATTGGGTGGTTGCTCATTCATAATAATGAATAATTTCTAACCAGTTGGATGAATTCAAACTGTATTGGTCATTTATTTCATTATGAATAGGCATTATGGCTGCCACAGTGATTTTCGTCGAGTTGACATGCCCATGTTTCCGTCAATTCTATGTTGATGTTAAAACAATTGAGGATACTGTGTCATTTACTTCGTCAATTAAGTCTAGTTCCGATTGCATGTTGATGTGCCCATAACTGATATTTGTGCTTTATTTAGTGTTGCACTCTCGTTAAAAACATTATTATCTTGAACCAACATACTTATGTTCTTCTCGAATATCTCAATGCAGTGACGATAACTGCTTCCTATATGACAACTAATAACCATTCAATTTTGATGATGTAATTGATTTGAACAGAGATCATTCCGTTTATCATCTAATGAGCTCGTCACTTTATGTCTGTTCTCATCTCACAGGAACGATCGCAATATCCCCTCAATAGAATGGGTTATCTATGAGAATCAATCGATTATGTTAACTGATTCTGTTCACTTTGACATGGGAGTGATTGTGAATCAGCCGACCTCCTTCCAAAATCTTTGTTACATATTCCATCACCAATCGTTTCTCAATAAATCCATCTTGACAATTTTCTATCGATTCCTAATTACATCAAGTAGTTTCATTTAACCGAAACAGTTCCACCTTCAAATTCACTACTTCATATTATCTCTTTCGATATATCATTATTATTATTATTATTATCTTTCAATCGGGATGAATTATTCATTGGCAAATGACAGTGTACCAGTTTGGTTAGTTTATTCATTCTGACAGCTAAATCACTTTCTCTCATGATAGTCACAACAATACACTTAAGTGTAGCCATGAAGCCGGTTTTCTTCACTTCTTCGTATCTCCTCCCATACCGATGTACTGACCAACATCGTCAATTCATAACCGTGTTCCCATAACTGTTAAGTAATTTTACAATTTCACATGTTACATTCAGTCACCATGTTTGCACAAATCCAACATCAATTTTAACCAGTCTTCACTTATTCACATACGAGTCAAGTCGATTTCAAGTAACACAAATAACAAGTGGCATTTGAATAGAATCGACTGAATAGATTGTAACTATCAAGTAACTAACTTCATTGTCATTCAATCGGATGGATTATGTGTAAACTGAACGAAATAAATGGATATAACTGGAAGCTATTGACGAACAATCAGAGCGTTCACTTCATTCTCTGTGTGTTGCTATCAGTTTGTGTTATCTCTTTTATAACACAAATGTATGTCGTTTCAAACAGTACTTTGTTTGGTGTTTGATTTCGGTCCAAACCGTAATGTACATTGAGTTCGACTAGAATTATCAAGTGATTTTTGGCTAGTTGAACTCACTTGAATGTGTGCCCTTATCAGATGTGGTAATTTCAGGAGACGTCGAATGACATACAGCCATGTGTATCGAGAATGATTTTGTCATGCCTAACGTTCATGGAATAAGACTAATGCTACGAAATTTCCTCATGTGCGGGGTTCTTTGCCAATATCCTAAAACATATCCGACTTTTCAGGAGAATCGTATGAATTTCATTCACAAATACCCCAAAATACTCTCTGCACATAAAACTATTTTCTAATTGGTAGATTGTTCATCAAACCTGGCTGGCACATTTATTTTACCGTCACACGATTGTTCTTCACATCCACATGTCTTCCGTTGCACACATTTACAAAGGCAGTGACTGACGTAGTTAAAATTGACATATTTCCATTGACTATTTGTAAGTATCATATACATCAATGAAATCACAGCAATAATGGTGAGTCAGTAGTTTGGCTTACGATGTTATCATTTTCATTACGAATGGAGCGTAGTTTCAGCTGATATATGCATGTTACCACGAATGCACACACAACAGACTATGAATGAAGCAATGATTGTTGTACAATCTTGCTATGATGAAAGATGTTTTGGCTGGAGATATGGTTGACTTTCACCAAACAAACGATAACTCATCTTGAATTCTTTCCACAGGTATGAAACGAGATCAGTTGGAATGTTTATCTTCAAACACTTTATTGACTTTTACAACACAGCTAACTAACAACCGTATTTCACTGATGTTCACAAAATCTATTCGAGTTGGACAACTTGTGATCATTTGAAGCTTCATAAAACAACAGAACATTTCATCAAACATCGGATGAAATTAAAAGTCCGTTTACAAATGACCGATTTCCCATCTCTATCATCACTTTCACCTTTACCTACAATGGTTATTTTGATCATCATCAGTTTGTAAATAAAAAACAACTGAATCCATTCATGTAATGGAATATGTACTCTAGCTAACCTTTTATTATGTTTATTATTATTATTAGTATTGTTATTGTTATTATTATTGGGCGAACGCCTTCACACAAACATGTTCTTATTCCCATCAGACAATTTGCATATTCGACATCTGCTTCCCTCATATTGTGGTTCACACGTCCTTCCCTTATATCAACATGTTTATTGTTATTGTAGTAAATAGGGCATTTTATTCCCATCATCATCATCATCATCATCATCATCATCATCATCATCATCATCATCATCATCATCATCATCATCATCATCATCATCATCATCATCATCATCATCATCATCATCATCATCATCATCATCATCATCATCATCATCATCATCATCATCATCATCATCATCATCATCATCATCATCATCATCATCATCATCATCATCATCATCATCATCATCATCATCATCATCATCATCATCATCATCTCATTGTATTCACACTATAATTCAATGTTTCGTTATCAGTGTTACACTCACTGTTCAGTTACAAAAACACCCTGTGAAATTCAAACAACAACATCATCTCGCAATTACTTACACAATGCGTTTAGGTTTCCTTACCGATCTTGTCACCTTCTCGTGTTCATCATTGCCTCGTTTCCACATTCTCATCACTGAATGCAACTGTACAACTTCACAGTTGACTGAATCACCACTTGTACACAACACAGAACTATATCACCGGGTATACTTATTAACACGTCAATCAACTAGTATGATACATCATCAATCTCAAATCATATTTGCATATCATGATGTTATGGAATCCACTGTCAACATTACTGAATATCGGATAAGTGATTGAATTCGTATTCTACTGAGTAGAGACCGATTGCGTATTTGTCTTGTCACTGCTGATGACCGAATTCAGTGAAGCGAGTTGGAACAGGACCATTGGTCTTGTTGACTGAATATTCATTCATTGTACATAGTTTCCACACTGGATTACAAAGTAGAGTGCATGGGAAAATTTGTCACTAAATTTCGTGCCACTTAACACTTGCCAGTGTGATTTGAACAGGCCTCATCAAGCTTCACGATATGACACATCTCAACTGAATTATTCTGTTAACGATTCATCTACACTAGAATTGACGTATTTTCATTCACTGTTTGCTTGCATTGTATACATCAATCAATACACACTAGTCAAGATTCAGTGTACATTGGTGTTCATTGTACTGATGCATATAACATGCTGAATTGTGTTTCAGAGTACACTCATGATACTAAACAATTGGATGTTTATCGACTAGTTTATATCAGTTTTAGAAGTAAATAAGTTGAAATTCCCATGAATATTTGTCCGTGATGTAAACAACCGATATCAATGGTAGTCAGTAAATATACGTACGATTCCACCGATCTGTACATTTACACAAGCCTACTCCCACTACATTTCTTTGTTGACATTTTATTCGTTGAATGCAATTCACTACAATACCCTGACTCACTAATCACTACCACAGTCTCTCGAATAAATAAATATTTCAATGTACAATGTTATATTTTACGCTTTTGATTAGTAAATCAGTTCGACACAGCGAATTCAACAATCCTAACATCCAACAACTGATTGAAGTATTTCGACTTCAAAACAATCATCTGGAATCGATCAGTTTCACTGAGCTTGCCAAATAATCTTCATTTGAACACGCTTTCGATGAGAGTGAATATATGTGAACATAATTACTTACTTACTTACTTACTTACTTACTTACTTACTTACTTACTTACTTACTTACTTACTTACTTACTTACTTACTTACTTACTTACTTACTTACTTACTTACTTACTTACTTACTTACTTACTTACTTACTTACTTACTTACTTACTTACTTACTTACTTACTTACTTACTTACTTACTTACTTACTTACTTACTTACTTACTTACTTACACACTTACTTACTTACTTACTTACTTACTTACTTACTTACACACTTACTTGGTTACTTACTTACTTACTTACTTACACACTTACTTACTTACTTAGTTGATAACTTACTTACTTATTTAATTACTTAGTTACTTACGCCTGTCACTCCTCGTGAAGGAGTATATGCCGCTCACCAGCATTCTCCATCCAGCGTTGTCCTTGACAATCCTTTCTAGCTCCTTCCAGTTTTTATTCATCCTTGTCATATCTGCATCTATTTCCCTAAATAAAGTTGTCTTTTGCCTTCCTCTCTTCCACTCCCCTTCCGGATTCCAAGTAAGTACTTGCCTCGTGGTGCAGTTTGATGATTTTCGTAATGTATGTCCTATCCATATCTATCGTCTTTTCCCAATTCCTTCTTCATCTGGAAGCTGGTTTGTTCTCTCCCAGAGTAGGCTGTTGCTGAACGTATCCGGCTAATGGATGTTGAGTATCCTGCGTAGACAACCATTTGTAAATACTTGTACCTTTCTGATGGTTGTTGTTGTTGTTCTCCATGTTTCAGCTCCGTGCAGTAGAACTGCTTTGACGTTCGTATTGAAGATTCTCACTTTGATATTGGTTGAAAGTTGTTTTGAGTTCCATATGTTCTTCAATTGTAGGAATGCGGCCGTTGCTTTGCCAAACCTCGCATTTACGTCTGCATCTGAACCTCCTTGTCCATCGATGATGCTTCTCAGGTATGTGAACGATTCACATCTTCCAGAGTTTCGCAATCAAGAGTGATTGGATTGCTGTTCTCTGTGTTGAATTTGAGGACCTTGGTTTTACCTTTGTGTATGCTGAGGCCTACTGATGCAGAGACTGATGCTACAGTGGCTGTCTTTATCTGCATTTGTTCGTGTGTATGCGGTAGGAAGGCTAGGTGATCTGCGAAGTGCAAATCGTCTAATTGTTTCTGAGCTGTCCATTGTATGCCGCGTTTTCCCTCAGACTTCGAGGTCTTCCTAATCCAGTCGACCACCAGGAGAAACAGGAAGGGGGCGAATAGACAGCCTTGTCTGACTCCGGTCCCTACTTGGAATGCATCTGTTATCTCTCCTCCATGCACGACCTTGCACTGTAGTCCGTCGTATGAAATCCGGATAATGTTGACAATCTTCTCAGTAACTCTGTAGTGACGAAGAAGTTTCCATAACCACCTCCTATCTACACTGTCAAATGCCTTTTCACAATCAATGAAGTTGATGCATAGTGACGAGTTCCACTCAACTGACTGCTCGACAATGATCCGTAGTGTCGCGATTCGGTCTGTGCACGACCGATCCTTACGAGATCCAGCGTCCTTCATCTGGTTCAGCAACACTCTGTCAAAGACTTTCCCTGGTATTGACAGTGGTGCAATGCCTCTGTACTTTTCACCTTTGCTCAGATCTCCTTTCTTTGCAATCTTGATGAGGTGTCCTTCTTTCCAGTCCATGGTCACTTGTTCCTCCTCCCAAATCATTTTGAATAGAAGGTGAAGCATGATTGTAGTTTCTTCGATGTGTGACTTCAGTGGTTCAGTTGGTATATTGTCGGGTCCTGCTGATGATTCGAGTGGTCACTTTCATTCAGATTCACTCACACCTTCTGCACCTCATAATATTCAAATGATGATTGCAGTCTCACTTGTATATGTATTGTGTATGCATAACATGAAAATGATTGAGATATGGAGAACAGTTGTGTGTTGACACGTGGCACAAATCACCAATCACAATCATGTAGTACACTTGAGATGCCTCAAATCGAAATGGTGAACATCATGCAAGCATTCCGCTCAACCGTTTGTCGACATTGTAACAATGATCGATCGACTGCAATATACATTTGCGATCATCCACCAAATATTCAAGTCGACTTCTCAATCCTATCCTTCCTTTCACGTCAATGGTGATTCGACACAAACAATTGTGATCCGTTTGATCATTTTCAATAAGTTAACAGTAAGCTAACACTGAACAACTTGTAATCAGTGATAATACATTTGAAATTATACCACAATATGCATGAATCGGAATATTATTCTGAAGTGATAATTCATTTAGAGAGATTACCCATTCTTTCTTCATCTCGACTATTATTGACTTCAGAGCAAACACACACGTCTCTCCTACTTTCCTTCATCCATCTCTCGCTTTTCGGAAAATATGTGGACATTGACATCAACTTTGCAAACTTCATCAATTGATCATCACTGTACTCAGTCTATTTTCCATGAGATTTTCACACGTCTCTGCTCATCATTGCTTCGTATGAATTCGAATACGCATACTGAATGTACACTGTATCGTACACTTCACTGTACACTGTACACTTATGTCTAATCCATAGTATAAATCCTTTTGACTTTTGTTCACTAAGTCTACAATTCATGTAACATAGTGCGCGTTTCAATTCTCAAAGTCCTAACTACAAATCTCAACATATTGTTGAACAGATTTAGCTGATGTCGGTTATCAGCACAACACATACTTGATTGAAATTAGTAAATTTGTGCATTTGGAAGATTTTTGAACACGAATTGTTAAATTTGTTTAACATTGTTCTTACTGGCTTCTCTCCCACTCCCTTTTGCGTATTGTTTTATACTACTTAATAATAATATTCAGTAAGTGGTTGTATTCGTAACAATTTTCACGCTTATGTTGTCAGACAAGTTGGTCGTGTGATATTCTTATGAAATATTTACATACACTTATAACGTTTATTGTATTTATCATTGCAATTACTTTACCTCAATCACTGCAGCAGTTGTCTGCAGGTTCGCGTATTCGTTATAGCCTATCAGTTTCCTTATTGTTTTGTTCTTGGTTCGGGTTTTGCTTTTCATATATATACTGTTTCGAAGTTTAGACACAGCGAACAGATATCTTTTGCTCTATCGAAAGTAGTAATTAGTCTGTATGCCACTGTTACAAGAAACGTTTTTCATTTCGCAAAAAGGGACGCGTTAAACTCCACAGACACCACACACGTTGATGTTTGTCTATACCTTTTGTGTATTATTCAATAAAGAACGGCTATTCTAGACAAATCGTTCTTTTGCGAAATTCAGTTTTGCGCGTATTTCAATCGGATGACCTGGACGCTTCCATAGACTTAACACGAAAAAAGCAATCTTATTATTCGTACTTTGATGAACTGATATCTATCTATCTATCTATCTATCTATCTATCTATCTATCTATCTATCTATCTATCTATCTATCTATATATGTATATAAGATTAAAACTGTTTACTGCTTGATATCTTAGTTTGTGCAATCAATGTAATAATTCCCTTAAATCAGCTGAACGAAATTATTCCGATGATGTTGATGACGACGGTGATAGGATTCTTAAGACGGACTAGTAAGTTCACTAGTTTGAATGTTCCGTTACAACAAATCAGTCAACTGGTGTCGTTTACTGAGATCATTGATAATCGGTCAAATTACTCATTCTACAATCAACCACAATTTCGTCAGTTTCTCTTCACATTGTTCACACATATTTCAGTGTTATCCATGAAACAAAACGCGGTGCAATCATCTCATCAATTGCAATGCATATGATGGTCTTTTCGACTATTCGAAATCTACATTCACTGTTCAGTGATTTATTTGAGAGAACAACACATGATAAACAACAAATGAGTAGTTTATTTACATTTACTTACAGAATGTCTGACACAGTGAATTACAATCCAGTACAGTAGAGTACAGAACAGTACAATGCAGAACAGTACAGTACAATACAGTACAGTACAGTAGTCAGTAAACCAATGAACAAAACACATTTACAAATTACATTGAATGCACAATGCATTAAGGATGGAAGAGGAAGAAGAAGATGAAGAAGAAGAAGAGGAAGAAGAAGAAGAAGATGAAGAAGAAGAAGAAGAATAAGAAGGAGAAGAAGAAGAAGAGGAAGAGGAAGAGGAAGTAGAAGAAATGAATGTAAAACGAAAATGGTTTGAAAGTATTACCGATGTACATAGATGATTGACTGACATTAGTGCAAACCAATTACACAAATATAAAACTGCAATAAAACATTCATCACTGATATCTAACATTCAACAGATAGATATTGAGCAAACGGTTCACTTAATAAGAACTTTCATTATGATGAGTGATTGCGATTAGCATGAATTGTACGTAGTTCACAGTGTAAACTTGTCCATCTGCTTACCACAAAGATTCCTATTCAGTCATGCTGAATAGTCTACAGTTTAGTGATTCGAGGAACATCAGATATGTGAAGCAACTTTGCAAATATAATAATGGGAGGCGATGCTTCGAAGAGAGAAGTTCGAACATTGTGGTTGGTGATGTTGTGAGATAAGTTGTTAGTCAAGGCTTTCTAACATTTCTGAAGTTCCGAGAATGTTGACTGGCAACTAAACTAAACACACTTACACTAAACGTATTTCACTCTTAAACTTCACCTAACACTTTTCTGTAACGTCCGTCAACCGTTGCTTACTGACTGATTGACTGACTGACTGACTGACTGCTGACTGACATTTCTATGGACAATGGATACTCGGCGCATTCATCAGTAAACATTAGCTCTGATCTACAGATTAAATCTACATTGAAAAAAAAACACTTGCTTCTTTCATTATGCCAACTACAAATTTCCAAATAATATGTGTCATTTCAGTTCACCGAATAAAACAACACAACCATCCTCAATCAGATAAACCATGTTACACTGATTCTTATTACACTGGATATTCGAAACATTCCACCTCATTATTATTCTTAGTATTATTATTATTATTATGATTATTAATACGACCATCATAAACACGTTTTCAACTTACAACAACACACTCTTCCTCCAGTCATATGGTCAGTTGAATTGATCTTTATCGTAGCGTTTTCAATCAGTCCAGAATACAGATCGCACCATATCGGTTTGAGCTGTAAATAAGGAGAAGTTTCACATGTAACGTATATCTGCAATTCATACATCAAATGATTGATGGATGTCGCATTCCATCTTAATAATAATAATAATAATAATAATAATAATAATAATAATAATAATAATAATCATAGTTCAAATCAGACACTTGACATCTCAATGAAACGCTCCATACAGTCAAACTGCAAACGTTTCTTATTCTCTACAACCAATAATAACAATGATATTTTTGTTAAGAACAGAACATGTTGATGTTGAGATTAACCGGTGATTATCAATTCAATTGGAAGTATGTATATATATGGATATATAGATATATCAGTTAGACAATTACATGTTTAGTCGAAATGTAAAACGCATCTGAAACTTACAATTTCATATGTGTATAGATTACACTGTGGATGAGATCGGCATTCAGTGAGGCAATCTGATTTGGTTTTGAATGAATCCAACCAGTAGTTTTGTGAGAACGTCTCCTCTGGCAGTCCCAATTTCACTATCCATTGTGAATAGTTGCAATGCATATTTGTGCTGCATTTCGGGCAGTGCTCACATGACGATAACAATGTCAAATGATTTGTCACATTTGTTTGTGTGTGCAAACAATATGAAAGATGAATTGAAATGTATACAATGATCAAGAATGAATATTGAATCATTTGATGTAACTTGAAATGTATATGAAATGGTGTATTGTTCGACAATAACACCAACTACTACTGCTGCTGTTGCTTATGCTGGCTGATGGCTGCTGCTGCTGCTGCTACTACTGCTGCTTCTGCTGTTTATATAGTGTGGATGAATCAATTGATTGGTGCAATTTCCCATATCTACAAATTGACCAATTGGGTGGTTGCTCATTCATAATAATGAATAATTTCTAACCAGTTGGATGAATTCAAACTGTATTGGTCATTTATTTCATTATGAATAGGCATTATGGCTGCCACAGTGATTTTCGTCGAGTTGACATGCCCATGTTTCCGTCAATTCTATGTTGATGTTAAAACAATTGAGGATACTGTGTCATTTACTTCGTCAATTAAGTCTAGTTCCGATTGCATGTTGATGTGCCCATAACTGATATTTGTGCTTTATTTAGTGTTGCACTCTCGTTAAAAACATTATTATCTTGAACCAACATACTTATGTTCTTCTCGAATATCTCAATGCAGTGACGATAACTGCTTCCTATATGACAACTAATAACCATTCAATTTTGATGATGTAATTGATTTGAACAGAGATCATTCCGTTTATCATCTAATGAGCTCGTCACTTTATGTCTGTTCTCATCTCACAGGAACGATCGCAATATCCCCTCAATAGAATGGGTTATCTATGAGAATCAATCGATTATGTTAACTGATTCTATTCACTTTGACATGGGAGTGATTGTGAATCAGCCGACCTCCTTCCAAAATCTTTGTTACATATTCCATCACCAATCGTTTCTCAATAAATCCATCTTGACAATTTTCTATCGATTCCTAATTACATCAAGTAGTTTCATTTAACCGAAACAGTTCCACCTTCAAATTCACTACTTCATATTATCTCTTTCGATATATCATTATTATTATTATTATTATCTTTCAATCGGGATGAATTATTCATTGGCAAATGACAGTGTACCAGTTTGGTTAGTTTATTCATTCTGACAACTAAATCACTTTCTCTCATGATAGTCACAACAATACACTTAAGTGTAGCCATGAAGCCGGTTTTCTTCACTTCTTCGTATCTCCTCCCATACCGATGTACTGACCAACATCGTCAATTCATAACCGTGTTCCCATAACTGTTAAGTAATTTTACAATTTCACATGTTACATTCAGTCACCATGTTTGCACAAATCCAACATCAATTTTAACCAGTCTTCACTTATTCACATACGAGTCAAGTCGATTTCAAGTAACACAAATAACAAGTGGCATTTGAATAGAATCGACTGAATAGATTGTAACTATCAAGTAACTAACTTCATTGTCATTCAATCGGATGGATTATGTGTAAACTGAACGAAATAAATGGATATAACTGGAAGCTATTGACGAACAATCAGAGCGTTCACTTCATTCTCTGTGTGTTGCTATCAGTTTGTGTTATCTCTCTTATAACACAAATGTATGTCGTTTCAAACAGTACTTTGTTTGGTGTTTGATTTCGGTCCAAACCGTAATGTACATTGAGTTCGACTAGAATTATCAAGTGATTTTTGGCTAGTTGAACTCACTTGAATGTGTGCCCTTATCAGATGTGGTAATTTCAGGAGACGTCGAATGACATACAGCCATGTGTATCGAGAATGATTTTGTCATGCCTAACGTTCATGGAATAAGACTAATGCTACGAAATTTCCTCATGTGCGGGGTTCTTTGCCAATATCCTTAAACATATCCGACTTTTCAGGAGAATCGTATGAATTTCATTCACAAATACCCCAAAATACTCTCTGCACATAAAACTATTTTCTAATTGGTAGATTGTTCATCAAACCTGGCTGGCACATTTATTTTACCGTCACACGATTGTTCTTCACATCCACATGTCTTCCGTTGCACACATTTACAAAGGCAGTGACTGACGTAGTTAAAATTGACATATTTCCATTGACTATTTGTAAGTATCATATACATCAATGAAATCACAGCAATAATGGTGAGTCAGTAGTTTGGCTTACGATGTTATCATTTTCATTACGAATGGAGCGTAGTTTCAGCTGATATATGCATGTTACCACGAATGCACACACAACAGACTATGAATGAAGCAATGATTGTTGTACAATCTTGCTATGATGAAAGATGTTTTGGCTGGAGATATGGTTGACTTTCACCAAACAAACGATAACTCATCTTGAATTCTTTCCACAGGTATGAAACGAGATCAGTTGGAATGTTTATCTTCAAACACTTTATTGACTTTTACAACACAGCTAACTAACAACCGTATTTCACTGATGTTCACAAAATCTATTCGAGTTGGACAACTTGTGATCATTTGAAGCTTCATAAAACAACAGAACATTTCATCAAACATCGGATGAAATTAAAAGTCCGTTTACAAATGACCGATTTCCCATCTCTATCATCACTTTCACCTTTACCTACAATGGTTATTTTGATCATCATCAGTTTGTAAATAAAAAACAACTGCATCCATTCATGTAATGGAATATGTACTCTAGCTAACCTTTTATTATGTTTATTATTATTATTAGTATTGTTATTGTTATTATTATTGGGCGAACGCCTTCACACAAACATGTTCTTATTCCCATCAGACAATTTGCATATTCGACATCTGCTTCCCTCATATTGTGGTTCACACGTCCTTCCCTTATATCAACATGTTTATTGTTATTGTAGTAAATAGGGCATTTTATTCCCATCATCATCATCATCATCATCATCATCTCATTGTATTCACACTATAATTCAATGTTTCGTTATCAGTGTTACACTCACTGTTCAGTTACAAAAACACCCTGTGAAATTCAAACAACAACATCATCTCGCAATTACTTACACAATGCGTTTAGGTTTCCTTACCGATCTTGTCACCTTCTCGTGTTCATCATTGCCTCGTTTCCACATTCTCATCACTGAATGCAACTGTACAACTTCACAGTTGACTGAATCACCACTTGTACACAACACAGAACTATATCACCGGGTATACTTATTAACACGTCAATCAACTAGTATGATACATCATCAATCTCAAATCATATTTGCATATCATGATGTTATGGAATCCACTGTCAACATTACTGAATATCGGATAAGTGATTGAATTCGTATTCTACTGAGTAGAGACCGATTGCGTATTTGTCTTGTCACTGCTGATGACCGAATTCAGTGAAGCGAGTTGGAACAGGACCATTGGTCTTGTTGACTGAATATTCATTCATTGTACATAGTTTCCACACTGGATTACAAAGTAGAGTGCATGGGAAAATTTGTCACTAAATTTCGTGCCACTTAACACTTGCCAGTGTGATTTGAACAGGCCTCATCAAGCTTCACGATATGACACATCTCAACTGAATTATTCTGTTAACGATTCATCTACACTAGAATTGACATATTTTCATTCACTGTTTGCTTGCATTGTATACATCGATCAATACACACTAGTCAAGATTCAGTGTACATTGGTGTTCATTGTACTGATGCATATAACATGCTGAATTGTGTTTCAGAGTACACTCATGATACTAAACAATTGGATGTTTATCGACTAGTTTATATCAGTTTTAGAAGTAAATAAGTTGAAATTCCCATGAATATTTGTCCGTGATGTAAACAACCGATATCAATGGTAGTCAGTAAATATACGTACGATTCCACCGATCTGTACATTTACACAAGCCTACTCCCACTACATTTCTTTGTTGACATTTTATTCGTTGAATGCAATTCACTACAATACCCTGACTCACTAATCACTACCACAGTCTCTCGAATAAATAAATATTTCAATGTACAATGTTATATTTTACGCTTTTGATTAGTAAATCAGTTCGACACAGCGAATTCAACAATCCTAACATCCAACAACTGATTGAAGTATTTCGACTTCAAAACAATCATCTGGAATCGATCAGTTTCACTGAGCTTGCCAAATAATCTTCATTTGAACACGCTTTCGATGAGAGTGAATATATGTGAACATACTTACTTACTTACTTACTTACTTACTTACTTACTTACTTACACACTTACTTACTTACTTACACACTTACTTACTTACTTACTTACTTACTTACACACTTACTTACTTAATTACTTACTTACTTACACAATTACTTGGTTACTTACTTACTTACTTACACACTTACTTACTTACTTACTTAGTTGATAACTTACTTACTTATTTAATTAGTTAGTTACTTACGCCTGTCACTCCTCGTGAAGGAGTATATGCCGCTCACCAGCATTCTCCATCCAGCGTTGTCGTTGACAATCCTTTCTAGCTCCTTCCAGTTTTTATTCATCCTTGTCATATCTGCATCTATTTCCCTAAATAAAGTTGTCTTTTGCCTTCCTCTCTTCCACTCCCCTTCCGGATTCCAAGTAAGTACTTGCCTCGTGGTGCAGTTTGATGATTTTCGTAATGTATGTCCTATCCATATCTATCGTCTTTTCCCAATTCCTTCTTCATCTGGAAGCTGGTTTGTTCTATCCCAGAGTAGGCTGTTGCTGAACGCATCCGGCTAATGGATGTTGAGTATCCTGCGTAGACAACCATTTGTAAATACTTGTACCTTTCTGATGGTTGTTGTTGTTGTTCTCCATGTTTCAGCTCCGTGCAGTAGAACTGCTTTGACGTTCGTATTGAAGATTCTCACTTTGATATTGGTTGAAAGTTGTTTTGAGTTCCATATGTTCTTCAATTGTAGGAATGCGGCCGTTGCTTTGCCAAACCTCGCATTTACGTCTGCATCTGAACCTCCTTGTCCATCGATGATGCTTCTCAGGTATGTGAACGATTCACATCTTCCAGAGTTTCGCAATCAAGAGTGATTGGATTGCTGTTCTCTGTGTTGAATTTGAGGACCTTGGTTTTACCTTTGTGTATGCTGAGGCCTACTGATGCAGAGACTGATGCTACAGTGGCTGTCTTTATCTGCATTTGTTCGTGTGTATGCGGTAGGAAGGCTAGGTGATCTGCAAAGTGCAAATCGTCTAATTGTTTCTGAGCTGTCCATTGTATGCCGCGTTTTCCCTCAGACTTCGAGGTCTTCCTAATCCAGTCGACCACCAGGAGAAACAGGAAGGGGCGAATAGACAGCCTTGTCTGACTCCGGTCCCTACTTGGAATGCATCTGTTATCTCTCCTCCATGCACGACCTTGCACTGTAGTCCGTCGTATGAGTTCCGGATAATGTTGACAATCTTCTCAGTAACTCTGTAGTGACGAAGAAGTTTCCATAACCACCTCCTATCTACACTGTCAAATGCCTTTTCACAATCAATGAAGTTGATGCATAGTGACGAGTTCCACTCAACTGACTGCTCGACAATGATCCGTAGTGTCGCGATTCGGTCTGTGCACGACCGATCCTTACGAGATCCAGCGTCCTTCATCTGGTTCAGCAACACTCTGTCAAAGACTTTCCCTGGTATTGACAGTGGTGCAATGCCTCTGTACTTTTCACCTTTGCTCAGATCTCCTTTCTTTGCAATCTTGATGAGGTGTCCTTCTTTCCAGTCCATGGTCACTTGTTCCTCCTCCCAAATCCTTTTGAATAGAAGGTGAAGCATGATTGTAGTTTCTTCGATGTGTGACTTCAGTGGTTCAGTTGGTATATTGTCGGGTCCTGCTGATGATTCGAGTGGTCACTTTCATTCAGATTCACTCACACCTTCTGCACCTCATAATATTCAAATGATGATTGCAGTCTCACTTGTATATGTATTGTGTATGCATAACATGAAAATGATTGAGATATGGAGAACAGTTGTGTGTTGACACGTGGCACAAATCACCAATCACAATCATGTAGTACACTTGAGATGCCTCAAATCGAAATGGTGAACATCATGCAAGCATTCCGCTCAACCGTTTGTCGACATTGTAACAATGATCGATCGACTGCAATATACATTTGCGATCATCCACCAAATATTCAAGTCGACTTCTCAATCCTATCCTTCCTTTCACGTCAATGGTGATTCGACACAAACGATTGTGATCCGTTTGATCATTTTCAATAAGTTAACAGTAAGCTAACACTGAACAACTTGTAATCAGTGATAATACATTTGAAATTATACCACAATATGCATGAATCGGAATATTATTCTGAAGTGATAATTCATTTAGAGAGATTACCCATTCTTTCTTCATCTCGACTATTATTGACTTCAGAGCAAACACACACGTCTCTCCTACTTTCCTTCATCCATCTCTCGCTTTTCGGAAAATATGTGGACATTGACATCAACTTTGCAAACTTCATCAATTGATCATCACTGTACTCAGTCTATTTTCCATGAGATTTTCACACGTCTCTGCTCATCATTGCTTCGTATGAATTCGAATACGCATACTGAATGTACACTGTATCGTACACTTCACTGTACACTGTACACTTATGTCTAATCCATAGTATAAATCCTTTTGACTTTTGTTCACTAAGTCTACAATTCATGTAACATAGTGCGCGTTTCAATTCTCAAAGTCCTAACTACAAATCTCAACATATTGTTGAACAGATTTAGCTGATGTCGGTTATCAGCACAACACATACTTGATTGAAATTAGTAAATTTGTGCATTTGGAAGATTTTTGAACACGAATTGTTAAATTTGTTTAACATTGTTCTTACTGGCTTCTCTCCCACTCCCTTTTGCGTATTGTTTTATACTACTTAATAATAATATTCAGTAAGTGGTTGTATTCGTAACAATTTTCACGCTTATGTTGTCAGACAAGTTGGTCGTGTGATATTCTTATGAAATATTTACATACACTTATAACGTTTATTGTATTTATCATTGCAATTACTTTACCTCAATCACTGCAGCAGTTGTCTGCAGGTTCGCGTATTCGTTATAGCCTATCAGTTTCCTTATTGTTTTGTTCTTGGTTCGGGTTTTGCTTTTCATATATATACTGTTTCGAAGTTTAGACACAGCGAACAGATATCTTTTGCTCTATCGAAAGTAGTAATTAGTCTGTATGCCACTGTTACAAGAAACGTTTTTCATTTCGCAAAAAGGGACGCGTTAAACTTCACAGACACCACACACGTTGATGTTTGTCTATACCTTTTGTGTATTATTCAATAAAGAACGGCTATTCTAGACAAATCGTTCTTTTGCGAAATTCAGTTTTGCGCGTATTTCAATCGGATGACCTGGACGCTTCCATAGACTTAACACGAAATAAGCAATCTTATTATTCGTACTTTGATGAACTGATATCTATCTATCTATCTATCTATCTATCTATCTATCTATCTATCTATCTATATATGTATATAAGATTAAAACTGTTTACTGCTTGATATCTTAGTTTGTGCAATCAAAGTAATAATTCCCTTAAATCAGCTGAACGAAATTATTCCGATGATGTTGATGACGACGGTGATAGGATTCTTAAGACGGACTAGTAAGTTCACTAGTTTGAATGTTCCGTTACAACAAATCAGTCAACTGGTGTCGTTTACTGAGATCATTGATAATCGGTCAAATTACTCATTCTACAATCAACCACAATTTCGTCAGTTTCTCTTCACATTGTTCACACATATTTCAGTGTTATCCATGAAACAAAACACGGTGCAATCATCTCATCAATTGCAATGCATATGATGGTCTTTTCGACTATTCGAAATCTACATTCACTGTTCAGTGATTTATTTGAGAGAACAACACATGATAAACAACAAATGAATAGTTTATTTACATTTACTTACAGAATGTCTGACACAGTGAATTACAATGCAGTACAGTAGAGCACAGAACAGTACAATACAGAACAGAACAGTACAATACAGTACAGTACAGTAGTCAGTAAACCAATGAACAAAACACATTTACAAATTACATTGAATGCACAATGCATTAAGGATGGAAGAGGAAGAAGAAGAAGATGAAGAAGAAGAAGAAGAATAAGAAGGAGAAGAAGAAGAAGAGGAAGAGGAAGAGGAAGTAGAAGAAATGAATGTAAAACGAAAATGGTTTGAAAGTATTACCGATGTACATAGATGATTGACTGACATTAGTGCAAACCAATTACACAAATATAAAACTGCAATAAAACATTCATCACTGATATCTAACATTCAACAGATAGATATTGAGCAAACGGTTCACTTAATAAGAACTTTCATTATGATGAGTGATTGCGATTAGCATGAATTGTACGTAGTTCACAGTGTAAACTTGTCCATCTGCTTACCACAAAGATTCCTATTCAGTCATGCTGAATAGTCTACAGTTTAGTGATTCGAGGAACATCAGATATGTGAAGCAACTTTGCAAATATAATAATGGGAGGCGTTGCTTCGAAGAGAGAAGTTCGAACATTGTAGTTGGTGATGTTGTGAGATAAGTTGTTAGTCAAGGCTTTCTAACATTTCTGAAGTTCCGAGAATGTTGACTGGCAACTAAACTAAACACACTTACACTAAACGTATTTCACTCTTAAACTTCACCTAACACTTTTCTGTAACGTCCGTCAACCGTTGCTTACTGACTGATTGACTGACTGACTGACTGACTGCTGACTGACATTTCTATGGACAATGGATACTCGGCGCATTCATCAGTAAACATTAGCTCTGATCTACAGATTAAATCTACATTGAAAAAAAAACACTTGCTTCTTTCATTATGCCAACTACAAATTTCCAAATAATATGTGTCATTTCAGTTCACCGAATAAAACAACACAACCATCCTCAATCAGATAAACCATGTTACACTGATTCTTATTACACTGGATATTCGAAACATTCCACCTCATTATTATTCTTAGTATTATTATTATTATTATTATGATTATGATTATTAATACGACCATCATAAACACGTTTTCAACTTACAACAACACACTCTTCCTCCAGTCATATGGTCAGTTGAATTGATCTTTATCGTAGCGTTTTCAATCAGTCCAGAATACAGATCGCACCATATCGGTTTGAGCTGTAAATAAGGAGAAGTTTCACATGTAACGTATATCTGCAATTCATACATCAAATGATTGATGGATGCGCATTCCATCTAATAATAATAATAATAATAATAATAATAATAATAATAATAATAATCATAGTTCAAATCAGACACTTGACATCTCAATGAAACGCTCCATACAGTCAAACTGCAAACGTTTCTTATTCTCTACAACCAATAATAACAATGATATTTTTGTTAAGAACAGAACATGTTGATGTTGAGATTAACCGGTGATTATCAATTCAATTGGAAGTATGTATATATATGGATATATAGATATATCAGTTAGACAATTACATGTTTAGTCGAAATGTAAAACGCATCTGAAACTTACAATTTCATATGTGTATAGATTACACTGTGGATGAGATCGGCATTCAGTGAGGCAATCTGATTTGGTTTTGAATGAATCCAACCAGTAGTTTTGTGAGAACGTCTCCTCTGGCAGTCCCAATTTCACTATCCATTGTGAATAGTTGCAATGCATATTTGTGCTGCATTTCGGGCAGTGCTCACATGACGATAACAATGTCAAATGATTTGTCACATTTGTTTGTGTGTGCAAACAATATGAAAGATGAATTGAAATGTATACAATGATCAAGAATGAATATTGAATCATTTGATGTAACTTGAAATGTATATGAAATGGTGTATTGTTCGACAATAACACCAACTACTACTGCTGCTGTTGCTTATGCTGGCTGATGGCTGCTGCTGCTGCTGCTACTACTGCTGCTTCTGCTGTTTATATAGTGTGGATGAATCAATTGATTGGTGCAATTTCCCATATCTACAAATTGACCAATTGGGTGGTTGCTCATTCATAATAATGAATAATTTCTAACCAGTTGGATGAATTCAAACTGTATTGGTCATTTATTTCATTATGAATAGGCATTATGGCTGCCACAGTGATTTTCGTCGAGTTGACATGCCCATGTTTCCGTCAATTCTATGTTGATGTTAAAACAATTGAGGATACTGTGTCATTTACTTCGTCAATTAAGTCTAGTTCCGATTGCATGTTGATGTGCCCATAACTGATATTTGTGCTTTATTTAGTGTTGCACTCTCGTTAAAAACATTATTATCTTGAACCAACATACTTATGTTCTTCTCGAATATCTCAATGCAGTGACGATAACTGCTTCCTATATGACAACTAATAACCATTCAATTTTGATGATGTAATTGATTTGAACAGAGATCATTCCGTTTATCATCTAATGAGCTCGTCACTTTATGTCTGTTCTCATCTCACAGGAACGATCGCAATATCCCCTCAATAGAATGGGTTATCTATGAGAATCAATCGATTATGTTAACTGATTCTGTTCACTTTGACATGAGAGTGATTGTGAATCAGCCGACCTCCTTCCAAAATCTTTGTTACATATTCCATCACCAATCGTTTCTCAATAAATCCATCTTGACAATTTTCTATCGATTCCTAATTACATCAAGTAGTTTCATTTAACCGAAACAGTTCCACCTTCAAATTCACTACTTCATATTATCTCTTTCGATATATCATTATTATTATTATTATCTTTCAATCGGGATGAATTATTCATTGGCAAATGACAGTGTACCAGTTTGGTTAGTTTATTCATTCTGACAACTAAATCACTTTCTCTCATGATAGTCACAACAATACACTTAAGTGTAGCCATGAAGCCGGTTTTCTTCACTTCTTCGTATCTCCTCCCATACCGATGTACTGACCAACATCGTCAATTCATAACCGTGTTCCCATAACTGTTAAGTAATTTTACAATTTCACATGTTACATTCAGTCACCATGTTTGCACAAATCCAACATCAATTTTAACCAGTCTTCACTTATTCACATACGAGTCAAGTCGATTTCAAGTAACACAAATAACAAGTGGCATTTGAATAGAATCGACTGAATAGATTGTAACTATCAAGAAACTAACTTCATTGTCATTCAATCGGATGGATTATGTGTAAACTGAACGAAATAAATGGATATAACTGGAAGCTATTGACGAACAATCAGAGCGTTCACTTCATTCTCTGTGTGTTGCTATCAGTTTGTGTTATCTCTCTTATAACACAAATGTATGTCGTTTCAAACAGTACTTTGTTTGGTGTTTGATTTCGGTCCAAACCGTAATGTACATTGAGTTCGACTAGAATTATCAAGTGATTTTTGGCTAGTTGAACTCACTTGAATGTGTGCCCTTATCAGATGTGGTAATTTCAGGAGACGTCGAATGACATACAGCCATGTGTATCGAGAATGATTTTGTCATGCCTAACGTTCATGGAATAAGACTAATGCTACGAAATTTCCTCATGTGCGGGGTTCTTTGCCAATATCCTTAAACATATCCGACTTTTCAGGAGAATCGTATGAATTTCATTCACAAATACCCCAAAATACTCTCTGCACATAAAACTATTTTCTAATTGGTAGATTGTTCATCAAACCTGGCTGGCACATTTATTTTACCGTCACACGATTGTTCTTCACATCCACATGTCTTCCGTTGCACACATTTACAAAGGCAGTGACTGACGTAGTTAAAATTGACATATTTCCATTGACTATTTGTAAGTATCATATACATCAATGAAATCACAGCAATAATGGTGAGTCAGTAGTTTGGCTTACGATGTTATCATTTTCATTACGAATGGAGCGTAGTTTCAGCTGATATATGCATGTTACCACGAATGCACACACAACAGACTATGAATGAAGCAATGATTGTTGTACAATCTTGCTATGATGAAAGATGTTTTGGCTGGAGATATGGTTGACTTTCACCAAACAAACGATAACTCATCTTGAATTCTTTCCACAGGTATGAAACGAGATCAGTTGGAATGTTTATCTTCAAACACTTTATTGACTTTTACAACACAGCTAACTAACAACCGTATTTCACTGATGTTCACAAAATCTATTCGAGTTGGACAACTTGTGATCATTTGAAGCTTCATAAAACAACAGAACATTTCATCAAACATCGGATGAAATTAAAAGTCCGTTTACAAATGACCGATTTCCCATCTCTATCATCACTTTCACCTTTACCTACAATGGTTATTTTGATCATCATCAGTTTGTAAATAAAAAACAACTGCATCCATTCATGTAATGGAATATGTACTCTAGCTAACCTTTTATTATGTTTATTATTATTATTATTATTATTATTATTATTATTATTATTATTATTATTATTGGGCGAACGCCTTCACACAAACATGTTCTTATTCCCATCAGACAATTTGCATATTCGACATCTGCTTCCCTCATATTGTGGTTCACACGTCCTTCCCTTATATCAACATGTTTATTGTTATTGTAGTAAATAGGGCATTTTATTCCCATCATCATCATCATCATCATCATCATCATCTCATTGTATTCACACTATAATTCAATGTTTCGTTATCAGTGTTACACTCACTGTTCAGTTACAAAAACACCCTGTGAAATTCAAACAACAACATCATCTCGCAATTACTTACACAATGCGTTTAGGTTTCCTTACCGATCTTGTCACCTTCTCGTGTTCATCATTGCCTCGTTTCCACATTCTCATCACTGAATGCAACTGTACAACTTCACAGTTGACTGAATCACCACTTGTACACAACACAGAACTATATCACCGGGTATACTTATTAACACGTCAATCAACTAGTATGATACATCATCAATCTCAAATCATATTTGCATATCATGATGTTATGGAATCCACTGTCAACATTACTGAATATCGGATAAGTGATTGAATTCGTATTCTACTGAGTAGAGACCGATTGCGTATTTGTCTTGTCACTGCTGATGACCGAATTCAGTGAAGCGAGTTGGAACAGGACCATTGGTCTTGTTGACTGAATATTCATTCATTGTACATAGTTTCCACACTGGATTACAAAGTAGAGTGCATGGGAAAATTT
This sequence comes from Schistosoma haematobium, assembly GCF_000699445.3. NCBI lineage: Eukaryota > Metazoa > Platyhelminthes > Trematoda > Strigeidida > Schistosomatidae > Schistosoma > Schistosoma haematobium. The sequence continues at coordinate 23,330,468 of NC_067201.1, forward strand.
GTCACTAAATTTCGTGCCACTTAACACTTGCCAGTGTGATTTGAACAGGCCTCATCAAGCTTCACGATATGACACATCTCAACTGAATTATTCTGTTAACGATTCATCTACACTAGAATTGACATATTTTCATTCACTGTTTGCTTGCATTGTATACATCGATCAATACACACTAGTCAAGATTCAGTGTACATTGGTGTTCATTGTACTGATGCATATAACATGCTGAATTGTGTTTCAGAGTACACTCATGATACTAAACAATTGGATGTTTATCGACTAGTTTATATCAGTTTTAGAAGTAAATAAGTTGAAATTCCCATGAATATTTGTCCGTGATGTAAACAACCGATATCAATGGTAGTCAGTAAATATACGTATGATTCCACCGATCTGTACATTTACACAAGCCTACTCCCACTACATTTCTTTGTTGACATTTTATTCGTTGAATGCAATTCACTACAATACCCTGACTCACTAATCACTACCACAGTCTCTCGAATAAATAAATATTTCAATGTACAATGTTATATTTTACGCTTTTGATTAGTAAATCAGTTCGACACAGCGAATTCAACAATCCTAACATCCAACAACTGATTGAAGTATTTCGACTTCAAAACAATCATCTGGAATCGATCAGTTTCACTGAGCTTGCCAAATAATCTTCATTTGAACACGCTTTCGATGAGAGTGAATATATGTGAACATAGTTTACTTACTTACTTACTTACTTACTTACTTACTTACTTACTTACTTACTCACTTACTTACTTACACACTTACTAACTAACTTAACTTACCTTACTTCACACTTACTTACTTATTACTTACACTTACTTACTTACTTACACTTACTTCCTTACTTACTTACTTACCTACTTACACAATTACTTGGTTACTTACTTACTTACTTACTTACTTACACACTTACTTACTTACTTACTTAGTTGATAACTTACTTACTTATTTAATTAGTTAGTTACTTACGCCTGTCACTCCTCGTGAAGGAGTATATGCCGCTCACCAGCATTCTCCATCCAGCGTTGTCGTTGACAATCCTTTCTAGCTCCTTCCAGTTTTTATTCATCCTTGTCATATCTGCATCTATTTCCCTAAATAAAGTTGTCTTTTGCCTTCCTCTCTTCCACTCCCCTTCCGGATTCCAAGTAAGTACTTGCCTCGTGGTGCAGTTTGATGATTTTCGTAATGTATGTCCTATCCATATCTATCGTCTTTTCCCAATTCCTTCTTCATCTGGAAGCTGGTTTGTTCTATCCCAGAGTAGGCTGTTGCTGAACGTATCCGGCTAATGGATGTTGAGTATCCTGCGTAGACAACCATTTGTAAATACTTGTACCTTTCTGATGGTTGTTGTTGTTGTTCTCCATGTTTCAGCTCCGTGCAGTAGAACTGCTTTGACGTTCGTATTGAAGATTCTCACTTTGATATTGGTTGAAAGTTGTTTTGAGTTCCATATGTTCTTCAATTGTAGGAATGCGGCCGTTGCTTTGCCAAACCTCGCATTTACGTCTGCACCTGAACCTCCTTGTCCATCGATGATGCTTCTCAGGTATGTGAACGATTCACATCTTCCAGAGTTTCGCAATCAAGAGTGATTGGATTGCTGTTCTCTGTGTTGAATTTGAGGACCTTGGTTTTACCTTTGTGTATGCTGAGGCCTACTGATGCAGAGACTGATGCTACAGTGGCTGTCTTTATCTGCATTTGTTCGTGTGTATGCGGTAGGAAGGCTAGGTGATCTGCGAAGTGCAAATCGTCTAATTGTTTCTGAGCTGTCCATTGTATGCCGCGTTTTCCCTCAGACTTCGAGGTCTTCCTAATCCAGTCGACCACCAGGAGAAACAGGAAGGGGGCGAATAGACAGCCTTGTCTGACTCCGGTCCCTACTTGGAATGCATCTGTTATCTCTCCTCCATGCACGACCTTGCACTGTAGTCCGTCGTATGAGTTCCGGATAATGTTGACAATCTTCTCAGTAACTCTGTAGTGACGAAGAAGTTTCCATAACCACCTCCTATCTACACTGTCAAATGCCTTTTCACAATCAATGAAGTTGATGCATAGTGACGAGTTCCACTCAACTGACTGCTCGACAATGATCCGTAGTGTCGCGATTCGGTCTGTGCACGACCGATCCTTACGAGATCCAGCGTCCTTCATCTGGTTCAGCAACACTCTGTCAAAGACTTTCCCTGGTATTGACAGTGGTGCAATGCCTCTGTACTTTTCACCTTTGCTCAGATCTCCTTTCTTTGCAATCTTGATGAGGTGTCCTTCTTTCCAGTCCATGGTCACTTGTTCCTCCTCCCAAATCATTTTGAATAGAAGGTGAAGCATGATTGTAGTTTCTTCGATGTGTGACTTCAGTGGTTCAGTTGGTATATTGTCGGGTCCTGCTGATGATTCGAGTGGTCACTTTCATTCAGATTCACTCACACCTTCTGCACCTCATAATATTCAAATGATGATTGCAGTCTCACTTGTATATGTATTGTGTATGCATAACATGAAAATGATTGAGATATGGAGAACAGTTGTGTGTTGACACGTGGCACAAATCACCAATCACAATCATGTAGTACACTTGAGATGCCTCAAATCGAAATGGTGAACATCATGCAAGCATTCCGCTCAACCGTTTGTCGACATTGTAACAATGATCGATCGACTGCAATATACATTTGCGATCATCCACCAAATATTCAAGTCGACTTCTCAATCCTATCCTTCCTTTCACGTCAATGGTGATTCGACACAAACAATTGTGATCCGTTTGATCATTTTCAATAAGTTAACAGTAAGCTAACACTGAACAACTTGTAATCAGTGATAATACATTTGAAATTATACCACAATATGCATGAATCGGAATATTATTCTGAAGTGATAATTCATTTAGAGAGATTACCCATTCTTTCTTCATCTCGACTATTATTGACTTCAGAGCAAACACACACGTCTCTCCTACTTTCCTTCATCCATCTCTCGCTTTTCGGAAAATATGTGGACATTGACATCAACTTTGCAAACTTCATCAATTGATCATCACTGTACTCAGTCTATTTTCCATGAGATTTTCACACGTCTCTGCTCATCATTGCTTCGTATGAATTCGAATACGCATACTGAATGTACACTGTATCGTACACTTCACTGTACACTGTACACTTATGTCTAATCCATAGTATAAATCCTTTTGACTTTTGTTCACTAAGTCTACAATTCATGTAACATAGTGCGCGTTTCAATTCTCAAAGTCCTAACTACAAATCTCAACATATTGTTGAACAGATTTAGCTGATGTCGGTTATCAGCACAACACATACTTGATTGAAATTAGTAAATTTGTGCATTTGGAAGATTTTTGAACACGAATTGTTAAATTTGTTTAACATTGTTCTTACTGGCTTCTCTCCCACTCCCTTTTGCGTATTGTTTTATACTACTTAATAATAATATTCAGTAAGTGGTTGTATTCGTAACAATTTTCACGCTTATGTTGTCAGACAAGTTGGTCGTGTGATATTCTTATGAAATATTTACATACACTTATAACGTTTATTGTATTTATCATTGCAATTACTTTACCTCAATCACTGCAGCAGTTGTCTGCAGGTTCGCGTATTCGTTATAGCCTATCAGTTTCCTTATTGTTTTGTTCTTGGTTCGGGTTTTGCTTTTCATATATATACTGTTTCGAAGTTTAGACACAGCGAACAGATATCTTTTGCTCTATCGAAAGTAGTAATTAGTCTGTATGCCACTGTTACAAGAAACGTTTTTCATTTCGCAAAAAGGGACGCGTTAAACTCCACAGACACCACACACGTTGATGTTTGTCTATACCTTTTGTGTATTATTCAATAAAGAACGGCTATTCTAGACAAATCGTTCTTTTGCGAAATTCAGTTTTGCGCGTATTTCAATCGGATGACCTGGACGCTTCCATAGACTTAACACGAAATAAGCAATCTTATTATTCGTACTTTGATGAACTGATATCTATCTATCTATCTATCTATCTATCTATCTATCTATCTATCTATATATGTATATAAGATTAAAACTGTTTACTGCTTGATATCTTAGTTTGTGCAATCAAAGTAATAATTCCCTTAAATCAGCTGAACGAAATTATTCCGATGATGTTGATGACGACGGTGATAGGATTCTTAAGACGGACTAGTAAGTTCACTAGTTTGAATGTTCCGTTACAACAAATCAGTCAACTGGTGTCGTTTACTGAGATCATTGATAATCGGTCAAATTACTCATTCTACAATCAACCACAATTTCGTCAGTTTCTCTTCACATTGTTCACACATATTTCAGTGTTATCCATGAAACAAAACACGGTGCAATCATCTCATCAATTGCAATGCATATGATGGTCTTTTCGACTATTCGAAATCTACATTCACTGTTCAGTGATTTATTTGAGAGAACAACACATGATAAACAACAAATGAATAGTTTATTTACATTTACTTACAGAATGTCTGACACAGTGAATTACAATCCAGTACAGTAGAGTACAGAACAGTACAATACAGAACAGAACAGTACAATACAGTACAGTACAGTAGTCAGTAAACCAATGAACAAAACACATTTACAAATTACATTGAATGCACAATGCATTAAGGATGGAAGAGGAAGAAGAAGAAGATGAAGAAGAAGAAGAAGAAGAAGAAGGAGAAGAAGAAGAAGAAGAAGAATAAGAAGGAGAAGAAGAAGAAGAGGAAGAGGAAGAGGAAGTAGAAGAAATGAATGTAAAACGAAAATGGTTTGAAAGTATTACCGATGTACATAGATGATTGACTGACATTAGTGCAAACCAATTACACAAATATAAAACTGCAATAAAACATTCATCACTGATATCTAACATTCAACAGATAGATATTGAGCAAACGGTTCACTTAATAAGAACTTTCATTATGATGAGTGATTGCGATTAGCATGAATTGTACGTAGTTCACAGTGTAAACTTGTCCATCTGCTTACCACAAAGATTCCTATTCAGTCATGCTGAATAGTCTACAGTTTAGTGATTCGAGGAACATCAGATATGTGAAGCAACTTTGCAAATATAATAATGGGAGGCGATGCTTCGAAGAGAGAAGTTCGAACATTGTGGTTGGTGATGTTGTGAGATAAGTTGTTAGTCAAGGCTTTCTAACATTTCTGAAGTTCCGAGAATGTTGACTGGCAACTAAACTAAACACACTTACACTAAACGTATTTCACTCTTAAACTTCACCTAACACTTTTCTGTAACGTCCGTCAACCGTTGCTTACTGACTGATTGACTGACTGACTGACTGCTGACTGACATTTCTATGGACAATGGATACTCGGCGCATTCATCAGTAAACATTAGCTCTGATCTACAGATTAAATCTACATTGAAAAAAAAACACTTGCTTCTTTCATTATGCCAACTACAAATTTCCAAATAATATGTGTCATTTCAGTTCACCGAATAAAACAACACAACCATCCTCAATCAGATAAACCATGTTACACTGATTCTTATTACACTGGATATTCGAAACATTCCACCTCATTATTATTCTTAGTATTATTATTATTATTATTATGATTATGATTATTAATACGACCATCATAAACACGTTTTCAACTTACAACAACACACTCTTCCTCCAGTCATATGGTCAGTTGAATTGATCTTTATCGTAGCGTTTTCAATCAGTCCAGAATACAGATCGCACCATATCGGTTTGAGCTGTAAATAAGGAGAAGTTTCACATGTAACGTATATCTGCAATTCATACATCAAATGATTGATGGATGCAGCATTCCATCTAATAATAATAATAATAATAATAATAATAATAATAATCATAGTTCAAATCAGACACTTGACATCTCAATGAAACGCTCCATACAGTCAAACTGCAAACGTTTCTTATTCTCTACAACCAATAATAACAATGATATTTTTGTTAAGAACAGAACATGTTGATGTTGAGATTAACCGGTGATTATCAATTCAATTGGAAGTATGTATATATATGGATATATAGATATATCAGTTAGACAATTACATGTTTAGTCGAAATGTAAAACGCATCTGAAACTTACAATTTCATATGTGTATAGATTACACTGTGGATGAGATCGGCATTCAGTGAGGCAATCTGATTTGGTTTTGAATGAATCCAACCAGTAGTTTTGTGAGAACGTCTCCTCTGGCAGTCCCAATTTCACTATCCATTGTGAATAGTTGCAATGCATATTTGTGCTGCATTTCGGGCAGTGCTCACATGACGATAACAATGTCAAATGATTTGTCACATTTGTTTGTGTGTGCAAACAATATGAAAGATGAATTGAAATGTATACAATGATCAAGAATGAATATTGAATCATTTGATGTAACTTGAAATGTATATGAAATGGTGTATTGTTCGACAATAACACCAACTACTACTGCTGCTGTTGCTTATGCTGGCTGATGGCTGCTGCTGCTGCTGCTACTGCTGCTTCTGCTGTTTATATAGTGTGGATGAATCAATTGATTGGTGCAATTTCCCATATCTACAAATTGACCAATTGGGTGGTTGCTCATTCATAATAATGAATAATTTCTAACCAGTTGGATGAATTCAAACTGTATTGGTCATTTATTTCATTATGAATAGGCATTATGGCTGCCACAGTGATTTTCGTCGAGTTGACATGCCCATGTTTCCGTCAATTCTATGTTGATGTTAAAACAATTGAGGATACTGTGTCATTTACTTCGTCAATTAAGTCTAGTTCCGATTGCATGTTGATGTGCCCATAACTGATATTTGTGCTTTATTTAGTGTTGCACTCTCGTTAAAAACATTATTATCTTGAACCAACATACTTATGTTCTTCTCGAATATCTCAATGCAGTGACGATAACTGCTTCCTATATGACAACTAATAACCATTCAATTTTGATGATGTAATTGATTTGAACAGAGATCATTCCGTTTATCATCTAATGAGCTCGTCACTTTATGTCTGTTCTCATCTCACAGGAACGATCGCAATATCCCCTCAATAGAATGGGTTATCTATGAGAATCAATCGATTATGTTAACTGATTCTGTTCACTTTGACATGAGAGTGATTGTGAATCAGCCGACCTCCTTCCAAAATCTTTGTTACATATTCCATCACCAATCGTTTCTCAATAAATCCATCTTGACAATTTTCTATCGATTCCTAATTACATCAAGTAGTTTCATTTAACCGAAACAGTTCCACCTTCAAATTCACTACTTCATATTATCTCTTTCGATATATCATTATTATTATTATTATTATCTTTCAATCGGGATGAATTATTCATTGGCAAATGACAGTGTACCAGTTTGGTTAGTTTATTCATTCTGACAGCTAAATCACTTTCTCTCATGATAGTCACAACAATACACTTAAGTGTAGCCATGAAGCCGGTTTTCTTCACTTCTTCGTATCTCCTCCCATACGGATGTACTGACCAACATCGTCAATTCATAACCGTGTTCCCATAACTGTTAAGTAATTTTACAATTTCACATGTTACATTCAGTCACCATGTTTGCACAAATCCAACATCAATTTTAACCAGTCTTCACTTATTCACATACGAGTCAAGTCGATTTCAAGTAACACAAATAACAAGTGGCATTTGAATAGAATCGACTGAATAGATTGTAACTATCAAGTAACTAACTTCATTGTCATTCAATCGGATGGATTATGTGTAAACTGAACGAAATAAATGGATATAACTGGAAGCTATTGACGAACAATCAGAGCGTTCACTTCATTCTCTGTGTGTTGCTATCAGTTTGTGTTATCTCTTTTATAACACAAATGTATGTCGTTTCAAACAGTACTTTGTTTGGTGTTTGATTTCGGTCCAAACCGTAATGTACATTGAGTTCGACTAGAATTATCAAGTGATTTTTGGCTAGTTGAACTCACTTGAATGTGTGCCCTTATCAGATGTGGTAATTTCAGGAGACGTCGAATGACATACAGCCATGTGTATCGAGAATGATTTTGTCATGCCTAACGTTCATGGAATAAGACTAATGCTACGAAATTTCCTCATGTGCGGGGTTCTTTGCCAATATCCTTAAACATATCCGACTTTTCAGGAGAATCGTATGAATTTCATTCACAAATACCCCAAAATACTCTCTGCACATAAAACTATTTTCTAATTGGTAGATTGTTCATCAAACCTGGCTGGCACATTTATTTTACCGTCACACGATTGTTCTTCACATCCACATGTCTTCCGTTGCACACATTTACAAAGGCAGTGACTGACGTAGTTAAAATTGACATATTTCCATTGACTATTTGTAAGTATCATATACATCAATGAAATCACAGCAATAATGGTGAGTCAGTAGTTTGGCTTACGATGTTATCATTTTCATTACGAATGGAGCGTAGTTTCAGCTGATATATGCATGTTACCACGAATGCACACACAACAGACTATGAATGAAGCAATGATTGTTGTACAATCTTGCTATGATGAAAGATGTTTTGGCTGGAGATATGGTTGACTTTCACCAAACAAACGATAACTCATCTTGAATTCTTTCCACAGGTATGAAACGAGATCAGTTGGAATGTTTATCTTCAAACACTTTATTGACTTTTACAACACAGCTAACTAACAACCGTATTTCACTGATGTTCACAAAATCTATTCGAGTTGGACAACTTGTGATCATTTGAAGCTTCATAAAACAACAGAACATTTCATCAAACATCGGATGAAATTAAAAGTCCGTTTACAAATGACCGATTTCCCATCTCTATCATCACTTTCACCTTTACCTACAATGGTTATTTTGATCATCATCAGTTTGTAAATAAAAAACAACTGAATCCATTCATGTAATGGAATATGTACTCTAGCTAACCTTTTATTATGTTTATTATTATTATTAGTATTGTTATTGTTATTATTATTGGGCGAACGCCTTCACACAAACATGTTCTTATTCCCATCAGACAATTTGCATATTCGACATCTGCTTCCCTCATATTGTGGTTCACACGTCCTTCCCTTATATCAACATGTTTATTGTTATTGTAGTAAATAGGGCATTTTATTCCCATCATCATCATCATCATCATCATCATCTCATTGTATTCACACTATAATTCAATGTTTCGTTATCAGTGTTACACTCACTGTTCAGTTACAAAAACACCCTGTGAAATTCAAACAACAACATCATCTCGCAATTACTTACACAATGCGTTTAGGTTTCCTTACCGATCTTGTCACCTTCTCGTGTTCATCATTGCCTCGTTTCCACATTCTCATCACTGAATGCAACTGTACAACTTCACAGTTGACTGAATCACCACTTGTACACAACACAGAACTATATCACCGGGTATACTTATTAACACGTCAATCAACTAGTATGATACATCATCAATCTCAAATCATATTTGCATATCATGATGTTATGGAATCCACTGTCAACATTACTGAATATCGGATAAGTGATTGAATTCGTATTCTACTGAGTAGAGACCGATTGCGTATTTGTCTTGTCACTGCTGATGACCGAATTCAGTGAAGCGAGTTGGAACAGGACCATTGGTCTTGTTGACTGAATATTCATTCATTGTACATAGTTTCCACACTGGATTACAAAGTAGAGTGCATGGGAAAATTTGTCACTAAATTTCGTGCCACTTAACACTTGCCAGTGTGATTTGAACAGGCCTCATCAAGCTTCACGATATGACACATCTCAACTGAATTATTCTGTTAACGATTCATCTACACTAGAATTGACATATTTTCATTCACTGTTTGCTTGCATTGTATACATCGATCAATACACACTAGTCAAGATTCAGTGTACATTGGTGTTCATTGTACTGATGCATATAACATGCTGAATTGTGTTTCAGAGTACACTCATGATACTAAACAATTGGATGTTTATCGACTAGTTTATATCAGTTTTAGAAGTAAATAAGTTGAAATTCCCATGAATATTTGTCCGTGATGTAAACAACCGATATCAATGGTAGTCAGTAAATATACGTACGATTCCACCGATCTGTACATTTACACAAGCCTACTCCCACTACATTTCTTTGTTGACATTTTATTCGTTGAATGCAATTCACTACAATACCCTGACTCACTAATCACTACCACAGTCTCTCGAATAAATAAATATTTCAATGTACAATGTTATATTTTACGCTTTTGATTAGTAAATCAGTTCGACACAGCGAATTCAACAATCCTAACATCCAACAACTGATTGAAGTATTTCGACTTCAAAACAATCATCTGGAATCGATCAGTTTCACTGAGCTTGCCAAATAATCTTCATTTGAACACGCTTTCGATGAGAGTGAATATATGTGAACATAGTTACTTACTTACTTACTTACTTACTTACTTACTTACTCACTTACTTACACACTTACTAACTAACTTACTTACTTACTTACTTACTTACTTACACACTTACTTACTTACTTACTTACTTACTTACTTACTTACTTACTTACACACTTACTTGGTTACTTACTTACTTACTTACTTACTTACTTACACTTACTTACTTACTTACTTAGTTGATAACTTACTTACTTATTTAATTAGTTAGTTACTTACGCCTGTCACTCCTCGTGAAGGAGTATATGTCGCTCACCAGCATTCTCCATCCAGCGTTGTCCTTGACAATCCTTTCTAGCTCCTTCCAGTTTTTATTCATCCTTGTCATATCTGCATCTATTTCCCTAAATAAAGTTGTCTTTTGCCTTCCTCTCTTCCACTCCCCTTCCGGATTCCAAGTAAGTACTTGCCTCGTGGTGCAGTTTGATGATTTTCGTAATGTATGTCCTATCCATATCTATCGTCTTTTCCCAATTCCTTCTTCATCTGGAAGCTGGTTTGTTCTATCCCAGAGTAGGCTGTTGCTGAACGTATCCGGCTAATGGATGTTGAGTATCCTGCGTAGACAACCATTTGTAAATACTTGTACCTTTCTGATGGTTGTTGTTGTTGTTCTCCATGTTTCAGCTCCGTGCAGTAGAACTGCTTTGACGTTCGTATTGAAGATTCTCACTTTGATATTGGTTGAAAGTTGTTTTGAGTTCCATATGTTCTTCAATTGTAGGAATGCGGCCGTTGCTTTGCCAAACCTCGCATTTACGTCTGCATCTGAACCTCCTTGTCCATCGATGATGCTTCTCAGGTATGTGAACGATTCACATCTTCCAGAGTTTCGCAATCAAGAGTGATTGGATTGCTGTTCTCTGTGTTGAATTTGAGGACCTTGGTTTTACCTTTGTGTATGCTGAGGCCTACTGATGCAGAGACTGATGCTACAGTGGCTGTCTTTATCTGCATTTGTTCGTGTGTATGCGGTAGGAAGGCTAGGTGATCTGCGAAGTGCAAATCGTCTAATTGTTTCTGAGCTGTCCATTGTATGCCGCGTTTTCCCTCAGACTTCGAGGTCTTCCTAATCCAGTCGACCACCAGGAGAAACAGGAAGGGGGCGAATAGACAGCCTTGTCTGACTCCGGTCCCTACTTGGAATGCATCTGTTATCTCTCCTCCATGCACGACCTTGCACTGTAGTCCGTCGTATGAGTTCCGGATAATGTTGACAATCTTCTCAGTAACTCTGTAGTGACGAAGAAGTTTCCATAACCACCTCCTATCTACACTGTCAAATGCCTTTTCACAATCAATGAAGTTGATGCATAGTGACGAGTTCCACTCAACTGACTGCTCGACAATGATCCGTAGTGTCGCGATTCGGTCTGTGCACGACCGATCCTTACGAGATCCAGCGTCCTTCATCTGGTTCAGCAACACTCTGTCAAAGACTTTCCCTGGTATTGACAGTGGTGCAATGCCTCTGTACTTTTCACCTTTGCTCAGATCTCCTTTCTTTGCAATCTTGATGAGGTGTCCTTCTTTCCAGTCCATGGTCACTTGTTCCTCCTCCCAAATCATTTTGAATAGAAGGTGAAGCATGATTGTAGTTTCTTCGATGTGTGACTTCAGTGGTTCAGTTGGTATATTGTCGGGTCCTGCTGATGATTCGAGTGGTCACTTTCATTCAGATTCACTCACACCTTCTGCACCTCATAATATTCAAATGATGATTGCAGTCTCACTTGTATATGTATTGTGTATGCATAACATGAAAATGATTGAGATATGGAGAACAGTTGTGTGTTGACACGTGGCACAAATCACCAATCACAATCATGTAGTACACTTGAGATGCCTCAAATCGAAATGGTGAACATCATGCAAGCATTCCGCTCAACCGTTTGTCGACATTGTAACAATGATCGATCGACTGCAATATACATTTGCGATCATCCACCAAATATTCAAGTCGACTTCTCAATCCTATCCTTCCTTTCACGTCAATGGTGATTCGACACAAACGATTGTGATCCGTTTGATCATTTTCAATAAGTTAACAGTAAGCTAACACTGAACAACTTGTAATCAGTGATAATACATTTGAAATTATACCACAATATGCATGAATCGGAATATTATTCTGAAGTGATAATTCATTTAGAGAGATTACCCATTCTTTCTTCATCTCGACTATTATTGACTTCAGAGCAAACACACACGTCTCTCCTACTTTCCTTCATCCATCTCTCGCTTTTCGGAAAATATGTGGACATTGACATCAACTTTGCAAACTTCATCAATTGATCATCACTGTACTCAGTCTATTTTCCATGAGATTTTCACACGTCTCTGCTCATCATTGCTTCGTATGAATTCGAATACGCATACTGAATGTACACTGTATCGTACACTTCACTGTACACTGTACACTTATGTCTAATCCATAGTATAAATCCTTTTGACTTTTGTTCACTAAGTCTACAATTCATGTAACATAGTGCGCGTTTCAATTCTCAAAGTCCTAACTACAAATCTCAACATATTGTTGAACAGATTTAGCTGATGTCGGTTATCAGCACAACACATACTTGATTGAAATTAGTAAATTTGTGCATTTGGAAGATGTTTGAACACGAATTGTTAAATTTGTTTAACATTGTTCTTACTGGCTTCTCTCCCACTCCCTTTTGCGTATTGTTTTATACTACTTAATAATAATATTCAGTAAGTGGTTGTATTCGTAACAATTTTCACGCTTATGTTGTCAGACAAGTTGGTCGTGTAATATTCTTATGACATATTTACATACACTTATAACGTTTATTGTATTTATCATTGCAATTACTTTACCTCAATCACTGCAGCAGTTGTCTGCAGGTTCGCGTATTCGTTATAGCCTATCAGTTTCCTTATTGTTTTGTTCTTGGTTCGGGTTTTGCTTTTCATATATATACTGTTTCGAAGTTTAGACACAGCGAACAGATATCTTTTGCTCTATCGAAAGTAGTAATTAGTCTGTATGCCACTGTTACAAGAAACGTTTTTCATTTCGCAAAAAGGGACGCGTTAAACTCCACAGACACCACACACGTTGATGTTTGTCTATACCTTTTGTGTATTATTCAATAAAGAACGGCTATTCTAGACAAATCGTTCTTTTGCGAAATTCAGTTTTGCGCGTATTTCAATCGGATGACCCGGACGCTTCCATAGACTTAACACGAAATAAGCAATCTTATTATTCGTACTTTGATGAACTGATATCTATCTATCTATCTATCTATCTATCTATCTATATATGTATATAAGATTAAAACTGTTTACTGCTTGATATCTTAGTTTGTGCAATCAAAGTAATAATTCCCTTAAATCAGCTGAACGAAATTATTCCGATGATGTTGATGACGACGGTGATAGGATTCTTAAGACGGACTAGTAAGTTCACTAGTTTGAATGTTCCGTTACAACAAATCAGTCAACTGGTGTCGTTTACTGAGATCATTGATAATCGGTCAAATTACTCATTCTACAATCAACCACAATTTCGTCAGTTTCTCTTCACATTGTTCACACATATTTCAGTGTTATCCATGAAACAAAACACGGTGCAATCATCTCATCAATTGCAATGCATATGATGGTCTTTTCGACTATTCGAAATCTACATTCACTGTTCAGTGATTTATTTGAGAGAACAACACATGATAAACAACAAATGAATAGTTTATTTACATTTACTTACAGAATGTCTGACACAGTGAATTACAATCCAGTACAGTAGAGTACAGAACAGTACAATACAGAACAGAACAGTACAATACAGTACAGTACAGTAGTCAGTAAACCAATGAACAAAACACATTTACAAATTACATTGAATGCACAATGCATTAAGGATGGAAGAGGAAGAAGAAGATGAAGAAGAAGAAGAGGAAGAAGAAGAAGAAGAAGAAGAAGAAGAAGAATAAGAAGGAGAAGAAGAAGAAGAGGAAGAGGAAGAGGAAGTAGAAGAAATGAATGTAAAACGAAAATGGTTTGAAAGTATTACCGATGTACATAGATGATTGACTGACATTAGTGCAAACCAATTACACAAATATAAAACTGCAATAAAACATTCATCACTGATATCTAACATTCAACAGATAGATATTGAGCAAACGGTTCACTTAATAAGAACTTTCATTATGATGAGTGATTGCGATTAGCATGAATTGTACGTAGTTCACAGTGTAAACTTGTCCATCTGCTTACCACAAAGATTCCTATTCAGTCATGCTGAATAGTCTACAGTTTAGTGATTCGAGGAACATCAGATATGTGAAGCAACTTTGCAAATATAATAATGGGAGGCGATGCTTCGAAGAGAGAAGTTCGAACATTGTGGTTGGTGATGTTGTGAGATAAGTTGTTAGTCAAGGCTTTCTAACATTTCTGAAGTTCCGAGAATGTTGACTGGCAACTAAACTAAACACACTTACACTAAACGTATTTCACTCTTAAACTTCACCTAACACTTTTCTGTAACGTCCGTCAACCGTTGCTTACTGACTGATTGACTGACTGACTGACTGCTGACTGACATTTCTATGGACAATGGATACTCGGCGCATTCATCAGTAAACATTAGCTCTGATCTACAGATTAACTCTACATTGAAAAAAACACTTGCTTCTTTCATTATGCCAACTACAAATTTCCAAATAATATGTGTCATTTCAGTTCACCGAATAAAACAACACAACCATCCTCAATCAGATAAACCATGTTACACTGATTCTTATTACACTGGATATTCGAAACATTCCACCTCATTATTATTCTTAGTATTATTATTATTATTATTATGATTATGATTATTAATACGACCATCATAAACACGTTTTCAACTTACAACAACACACTCTTCCTCCAGTCATATGGTCAGTTGAATTGATCTTTATCGTAGCGTTTTCAATCAGTCCAGAATACAGATCGCACCATATCGGTTTGAGCTGTAAATAAGGAGAAGTTTCACATGTAACGTATATCTGCAATTCATACATCAAATGATTGATGGATGCAGCATTCCATCTAATAATAATAATAATAATAATAATAATAATAATAATAATAATAATAATCATAGTTCAAATCAGACACTTGACATCTCAATGAAACGCTCCATACAGTCAAACTGCAAACGTTTCTTATTCTCTACAACCAATAATAACAATGATATTTTTGTTAAGAACAGAACATGTTGATGTTGAGATTAACCGGTGATTATCAATTCAATTGGAAGTATGTATATATATGGATATATAGATATATCAGTTAGACAATTACATGTTTAGTCGAAATGTAAAACGCATCTGAAACTTACAATTTCATATGTGTATAGATTACACTGTGGATGAGATCGGCATTCAGTGAGGCAATCTGATTTGGTTTTGAATGAATCCAACCAGTAGTTTTGTGAGAACGTCTCCTCTGGCAGTCCCAATTTCACTATCCATTGTGAATAGTTGCAATGCATATTTGTGCTGCATTTCGGGCAGTGCTCACATGACGATAACAATGTCAAATGATTTGTCACATTTGTTTGTGTGTGCAAACAATATGAAAGATGAATTGAAATGTATACAATGATCAAGAATGAATATTGAATCATTTGATGTAACTTGAAATGTATATGAAATGGTGTATTGTTCGACAATAACACCAACTACTACTGCTGCTGTTGCTTATGCTGGCTGATGGCTGCTGCTGCTGCTGCTGCTACTGCTGCTTCTGCTGTTTATATAGTGTGGATGAATCAATTGATTGGTGCAATTTCCCATATCTACAAATTGACCAATTGGGTGGTTGCTCATTCATAATAATGAATAATTTCTAACCAGTTGGATGAATTCAAACTGTATTGGTCATTTATTTCATTATGAATAGGCATTATGGCTGCCACAGTGATTTTCGTCGAGTTGACATGCCCATGTTTCCGTCAATTCTATGTTGATGTTAAAACAATTGAGGATACTGTGTCATTTACTTCGTCAATTAAGTCTAGTTCCGATTGCATGTTGATGTGCCCATAACTGATATTTGTGCTTTATTTAGTGTTGCACTCTCGTTAAAAACATTATTATCTTGAACCAACATACTTATGTTCTTCTCGAATATCTCAATGCAGTGACGATAACTGCTTCCTATATGACAACTAATAACCATTCAATTTTGATGATGTAATTGATTTGAACAGAGATCATTCCGTTTATCATCTAATGAGCTCGTCACTTTATGTCTGTTCTCATCTCACAGGAACGATCGCAATATCCCATCAATAGAATGGGTTATCTATGAGAATCAATCGATTATGTTAACTGATTCTGTTCACTTTGACATGGGAGTGATTGTGAATCAGCCGACCTCCTTCCAAAATCTTTGTTACATATTCCATCACCAATCGTTTCTCAATAAATCCATCTTGACAATTTTCTATCGATTCCTAATTACATCAAGTAGTTTCATTTAACCGAAACAGTTCCACCTTCAAATTCACTACTTCATATTATCTCTTTCGATATATCATTATTATTATTATTATTATCTTTCAATCGGGATGAATTATTCATTGGCAAATGACAGTGTACCAGTTTGGTTAGTTTATTCATTCTGACAACTAAATCACTTTCTCTCATGATAGTCACAACAATACACTTAAGTGTAGCCATGAAGCCGGTTTTCTTCACTTCTTCGTATCTCCTCCCATACCGATGTACTGACCAACATCGTCAATTCATAACCGTGTTCCCATAACTGTTAAGTAATTTTACAATTTCACATGTTACATTCAGTCACCATGTTTGCACAAATCCAACATCAATTTTAACCAGTCTTCACTTATTCACATACGAGTCAAGTCGATTTCAAGTAACACAAATAACAAGTGGCATTTGAATAGAATCGACTGAATAGATTGTAACTATCAAGAAACTAACTTCATTGTCATTCAATCGGATGGATTATGTGTAAACTGAACGAAATAAATGGATATAACTGGAAGCTATTGACGAACAATCAGAGCGTTCACTTCATTCTCTGTGTGTTGCTATCAGTTTGTGTTATCTCTTTTATAACACAAATGTATGTCGTTTCAAACAGTACTTTGTTTGGTGTTTGATTTCGGTCCAAACCGTAATGTACATTGAGTTCGACTAGAATTATCAAGTGATTTTTGGCTAGTTGAACTCACTTGAATGTGTGCCCTTATCAGATGTGGTAATTTCAGGAGACGTCGAATGACATACAGCCATGTGTATCGAGAATGATTTTGTCATGCCTAACGTTCATGGAATAAGACTAATGCTACGAAATTTCCTCATGTGCGGGGTTCTTTGCCAATATCCTTAAACATATCCGACTTTTCAGGAGAATCGTATGAATTTCATTCACAAATACCCCAAAATACTCTCTGCACATAAAACTATTTTCTAATTGGTAGATTGTTCATCAAACCTGGCTGGCACATTTATTTTACCGTCACACGATTGTTCTTCACATCCACATGTCTTCCGTTGCACACATTTACAAAGGCAGTGACTGACGTAGTTAAAATTGACATATTTCCATTGACTATTTGTAAGTATCATATACATCAATGAAATCACAGCAATAATGGTGAGTCAGTAGTTTGGCTTACGATGTTATCATTTTCATTACGAATGGAGCGTAGTTTCAGCTGATATATGCATGTTACCACGAATGCACACACAACAGACTATGAATGAAGCAATGATTGTTGTACAATCTTGCTATGATGAAAGATGTTTTGGCTGGAGATATGGTTGACTTTCACCAAACAAACGATAACTCATCTTGAATTCTTTCCACAGGTATGAAACGAGATCAGTTGGAATGTTTATCTTCAAACACTTTATTGACTTTTACAACACAGCTAACTAACAACCGTATTTCACTGATGTTCACAAAATCTATTCGAGTTGGACAACTTGTGATCATTTGAAGCTTCATAAAACAACAGAACATTTCATCAAACATCGGATGAAATTAAAAGTCCGTTTACAAATGACCGATTTCCCATCTCTATCATCACTTTCACCTTTACCTACAATGGTTATTTTGATCATCATCAGTTTGTAAATAAAAAACAACTGCATCCATTCATGTAATGGAATATGTACTCTAGCTAACCTTTTATTATGTTTATTATTATTATTAGTATTGTTATTGTTATTATTATTGGGCGAACGCCTTCACACAAACATGTTCTTATTCCCATCAGACAATTTGCATATTCGACATCTGCTTCCCTCATATTGTGGTTCACACGTCCTTCCCTTATATCAACATGTTTATTGTTATTGTAGTAAATAGGGCATTTTATTCCCATCATCATCATCATCATCATCATCATCTCATTGTATTCACACTATAATTCAATGTTTCGTTATCAGTGTTACACTCACTGTTCAGTTACAAAAACACCCTGTGAAATTCAAACAACAACATCATCTCGCAATTACTTACACAATGCGTTTAGGTTTCCTTACCGATCTTGTCACCTTCTCGTGTTCATCATTGCCTCGTTTCCACATTCTCATCACTGAATGCAACTGTACAACTTCACAGTTGACTGAATCACCACTTGTACACAACACAGAACTATATCACCGGGTATACTTATTAACACGTCAATCAACTAGTATGATACATCATCAATCTCAAATCATATTTGCATATCATGATGTTATGGAATCCACTGTCAACATTACTGAATATCGGATAAGTGATTGAATTCGTATTCTACTGAGTAGAGACCGATTGCGTATTTGTCTTGTCACTGCTGATGACCGAATTCAGTGAAGCGAGTTGGAACAGGACCATTGGTCTTGTTGACTGAATATTCATTCATTGTACATAGTTTCCACACTGGATTACAAAGTAGAGTGCATGGGAAAATTTGTCACTAAATTTCGTGCCACTTAACACTTGCCAGTGTGATTTGAACAGGCCTCATCAAGCTTCACGATATGACACATCTCAACTGAATTATTCTGTTAACGATTCATCTACACTAGAATTGACATATTTTCATTCACTGTTTGCTTGCATTGTATACATCGATCAATACACACTAGTCAAGATTCAGTGTACATTGGTGTTCATTGTACTGATGCATATAACATGCTGAATTGTGTTTCAGAGTACACTCATGATACTAAACAATTGGATGTTTATCGACTAGTTTATATCAGTTTTAGAAGTAAATAAGTTGAAATTCCCATGAATATTTGTCCGTGATGTAAACAACCGATATCAATGGTAGTCAGTAAATATACGTACGATTCCACCGATCTGTACATTTACACAAGCCTACTCCCACTACATTTCTTTGTTGACATTTTATTCGTTGAATGCAATTCACTACAATACCCTGACTCACTAATCACTACCACAGTCTCTCGAATAAATAAATATTTCAATGTACAATGTTATATTTTACGCTTTTGATTAGTAAATCAGTTCGACACAGCGAATTCAACAATCCTAACATCCAACAACTGATTGAAGTATTTCGACTTCAAAACAATCATCTGGAATCGATCAGTTTCACTGAGCTTGCCAAATAATCTTCATTTGAACACGCTTTCGATGAGAGTGAATATATGTGAACATAGTTACTTACTTACTTACTTACTTACTTACTTACTTACTCACTTACTTACACACTTACTAACTAACTAACTTACTTACTTACTTACTTACTTACTTACTTACTTACACACTTACTTACTTACTTACTTACTTACTTACTTACTTACTTACTTACTTACTTACTTACTTACTTACTTACTTAATTACTTACTTAATTACTTACTTACTTACTTACTTACTTACTTACTTACTTACTTACACACTTACTTACTTACTTACTTAGTTGATAACTTACTTACTTATTTAATTAGTTAGTTACTTACGCCTGTCACTCCTCGTGAAGGAGTATATGCCGCTCACCAGCATTCTCCATCCAGCGTTGTCCTTGACAATCCTTTCTAGCTCCTTCCAGTTTTTATTCATCCTTGTCATATCTGCATCTATTTCCCTAAATAAAGTTGTCTTTTGCCTTCCTCTCTTCCACTCCCCTTCCGGATTCCAAGTAAGTACTTGCCTCGTGGTGCAGTTTGATGATTTTCGTAATGTATGTCCTATCCATATCTATCGTCTTTTCCTAATTCCTTCTTCATCTGGAAGCTGGTTTGTTCTCTCCCAGAGTAGGCTGTTGCTGAACGCATCCGGCTAATGGATGTTGAGTATCCTGCGTAGACAACCATTTGTAAATACTTGTACCTTTCTGATGGTTGTTGTTGTTGTTCTCCATGTTTCAGCTCCGTGCAGTAGAACTGCTTTGACGTTCGTATTGAAGATTCTCACTTTGATATTGGTTGAAAGTTGTTTTGAGTTCCATATGTTCTTCAATTGTAGGAATGCGGCCGTTGCTTTGCCAAACCTCGCATTTACGTCTGCATCTGAACCTCCTTGTCCATCGATGATGCTTCTCAGGTATGTGAACGATTCACATCTTCCAGAGTTTCGCAATCAAGAGTGATTGGATTGCTGTTCTCTGTGTTGAATTTGAGGACCTTGGTTTTACCTTTGTGTATGCTGAGGCCTACTGATGCAGAGACTGATGCTACAGTGGCTGTCTTTATCTGCATTTGTTCGTGTGTATGCGGTAGGAAGGCTAGGTGATCTGCGAAGTGCAAATCGTCTAATTGTTTCTGAGCTGTCCATTGTATGCCGCGTTTTCCCTCAGACTTCGAGGTCTTCCTAATCCAGTCGACCACCAGGAGAAACAGGAAGGGGCGAATAGACAGCCTTGTCTGACTCCGGTCCCTACTTGGAATGCATCTGTTATCTCTCCTCCATGCACGACCTTGCACTGTAGTCCGTCGTATGAGTTCCGGATAATGTTGACAATCTTCTCAGTAACTCTGTAGTGACGAAGAAGTTTCCATAACCACCTCCTATCTACACTGTCAAATGCCTTTTCACAATCAATGAAGTTGATGCATAGTGACGAGTTCCACTCAACTGACTGCTCGACAATGATCCGTAGTGTCGCGATTCGGTCTGTGCACGACCGATCCTTACGAGATCCAGCGTCCTTCATCTGGTTCAGCAACACTCTGTCAAAGACTTTCCCTGGTATTGACAGTGGTGCAATGCCTCTGTACTTTTCACCTTTGCTCAGATCTCCTTTCTTTGCAATCTTGATGAGGTGTCCTTCTTTCCAGTCCATGGTCACTTGTTCCTCCTCCCAAATCATTTTGAATAGAAGGTGAAGCATGATTGTAGTTTCTTCGATGTGTGACTTCAGTGGTTCAGTTGGTATATTGTCGGGTCCTGCTGATGATTCGAGTGGTCACTTTCATTCAGATTCACTCACACCTTCTGCACCTCATAATATTCAAATGATGATTGCAGTCTCACTTGTATATGTATTGTGTATGCATAACATGAAAATGATTGAGATATGGAGAACAGTTGTGTGTTGACACGTGGCACAAATCACCAATCACAATCATGTAGTACACTTGAGATGCCTCAAATCGAAATGGTGAACATCATGCAAGCATTCCGCTCAACCGTTTGTCGACATTGTAACAATGATCGATCGACTGCAATATACATTTGCGATCATCCACCAAATATTCAAGTCGACTTCTCAATCCTATCCTTCCTTTCACGTCAATGGTGATTCGACACAAACGATTGTGATCCGTTTGATCATTTTCAATAAGTTAACAGTAAGCTAACACTGAACAACTTGTAATCAGTGATAATACATTTGAAATTATACCACAATATGCATGAATCGGAATATTATTCTGAAGTGATAATTCATTTAGAGAGATTACCCATTCTTTCTTCATCTCGACTATTATTGACTTCAGAGCAAACACACACGTCTCTCCTACTTTCCTTCATCCATCTCTCGCTTTTCGGAAAATATGTGGACATTGACATCAACTTTGCAAACTTCATCAATTGATCATCACTGTACTCAGTCTATTTTCCATGAGATTTTCACACGTCTCTGCTCATCATTGCTTCGTATGAATTCGAATACGCATACTGAATGTACACTGTATCGTACACTTCACTGTACACTGTACACTTATGTCTAATCCATAGTATAAATCCTTTTGACTTTTGTTCACTAAGTCTACAATTCATGTAACATAGTGCGCGTTTCAATTCTCAAAGTCCTAACTACAAATCTCAACATATTGTTGAACAGATTTAGCTGATGTCGGTTATCAGCACAACACATACTTGATTGAAATTAGTAAATTTGTGCATTTGGAAGATGTTTGAACACGAATTGTTAAATTTGTTTAACATTGTTCTTACTGGCTTCTCTCCCACTCCCTTTTGCGTATTGTTTTATACTACTTAATAATAATATTCAGTAAGTGGTTGTATTCGTAACAATTTTCACGCTTATGTTGTCAGACAAGTTGGTCGTGTGATATTCTTATGAAATATTTACATACACTTATAACGTTTATTGTGTTTATCATTGCAATTACTTTACCTCAATCACTGCAGCAGTTGTCTGCAGGTTCGCGTATTCGTTATAGCCTATCAGTTTCCTTATTGTTTTGTTCTTGGTTCGGGTTTTGCTTTTCATATATATACTGTTTCGAAGTTTAGACACAGCGAACAGATATCTTTTGCTCTATCGAAAGTAGTAATTAGTCTGTATGCCACTGTTACAAGAAACGTTTTTCATTTCGCAAAAAGGGACGCGTTAAACTCCACAGACACCACACACGTTGATGTTTGTCTATACCTTTTGTGTATTATTCAATAAAGAACGGCTATTCTAGACAAATCGTTCTTTTGCGAAATTCAGTTTTGCGCGTATTTCAATCGGATGACCTGGACGCTTCCATAGACTTAACACGAAATAAGCAATCTTATTATTCGTACTTTGATGAACTGATATCTATCTATCTATCTATCTATCTATCTATCTATATATGTATATAAGATTAAAACTGTTTACTGCTTGATATCTTAGTTTGTGCAATCAAAGTAATAATTCCCTTAAATCAGCTGAACGAAATTATTCCGATGATGTTGATGACGACGGTGATAGGATTCTTAAGACGGACTAGTAAGTTCACTAGTTTGAATGTTCCGTTACAACAAATCAGTCAACTGGTGTCGTTTACTGAGATCATTGATAATCGGTCAAATTACTCATTCTACAATCAACCACAATTTCGTCAGTTTCTCTTCACATTGTTCACACATATTTCAGTGTTATCCATGAAACAAAACACGGTGCAATCATCTCATCAATTGCAATGCATATGATGGTCTTTTCGACTATTCGAAATCTACATTCACTGTTCAGTGATTTATTTGAGAGAACAACACATGATAAACAACAAATGAATAGTTTATTTACATTTACTTACAGAATGTCTGACACAGTGAATTACAATGCAGTACAGTAGAGCACAGAACAGTACAATACAGAACAGAACAGTACAATACAGTACAGTACAGTAGTCAGTAAACCAATGAACAAAACACATTTACAAATTACATTGAATGCACAATGCATTAAGGATGGAAGAGGAAGAAGAAGAAGATGAAGAAGAAGAAGAAGAATAAGAAGGAGAAGAAGAAGAAGAGGAAGAGGAAGAGGAGGTAGAAGAAATGAATGTAAAACGAAAATGGTTTGAAAGTATTACCGATGTACATAGATGATTGACTGACATTAGTGCAAACCAATTACACAAATATAAAACTGCAATAAAACATTCATCACTGATATCTAACATTCAACAGATAGATATTGAGCAAACGGTTCACTTAATAAGAACTTTCATTATGATGAGTGATTGCGATTAGCATGAATTGTACGTAGTTCACAGTGTAAACTTGTCCATCTGCTTACCACAAAGATTCCTATTCAGTCATGCTGAATAGTCTACAGTTTAGTGATTCGAGGAACATCAGATATGTGAAGCAACTTTGCAAATATAATAATGGGAGGCGATGCTTCGAAGAGAGAAGTTCGAACATTGTGGTTGGTGATGTTGTGAGATAAGTTGTTAGTCAAGGCTTTCTAACATTTCTGAAGTTCCGAGAATGTTGACTGGCAACTAAACTAAACACACTTACACTAAACGTATTTCACTCTTAAACTTCACCTAACACTTTTCTGTAACGTCCGTCAACCGTTGCTTACTGACTGATTGACTGACTGACTGACTGCTGACTGACATTTCTATGGACAATGGATACTCGGCGCATTCATCAGTAAACATTAGCTCTGATCTACAGATTAACTCTACATTGAAAAAAAACACTTGCTTCTTTCATTATGCCAACTACAAATTTCCAAATAATATGTGTCATTTCAGTTCACCGAATAAAACAACACAACCATCCTCAATCAGATAAACCATGTTACACTGATTCTTATTACACTGGATATTCGAAACATTCCACCTCATTATTATTCTTAGTATTATTATTATTATTATTATGATTATGATTATTAATACGACCATCATAAACACGTTTTCAACTTACAACAACACACTCTTCCTCCAGTCATATGGTCAGTTGAATTGATCTTTATCGTAGCGTTTTCAATCAGTCCAGAATACAGATCGCACCATATCGGTTTGAGCTGTAAATAAGGAGAAGTTTCACATGTAACGTATATCTGCAATTCATACATCAAATGATTGATGGATGCAGCATTCCATCTAATAATAATAATAATAATAATAATCATAGTTCAAATCAGACACTTGACATCTCAATGAAACGCTCCATACAGTCAAACTGCAAACGTTTCTTATTCTCTACAACCAATAATAACAATGATATTTTTGTTAAGAACAGAACATGTTGATGTTGAGATTAACCGGTGATTATCAATTCAATTGGAAGTATGTATATATATGGATATATAGATATATCAGTTAGACAATTACATGTTTAGTCGAAATGTAAAACGCATCTGAAACTTACAATTTCATATGTGTATAGATTACACTGTGGATGAGATCGGCATTCAGTGAGGCAATCTGATTTGGTTTTGAATGAATCCAACCAGTAGTTTTGTGAGAACGTCTCCTCTGGCAGTCCCAATTTCACTATCCATTGTGAATAGTTGCAATGCATATTTGTGCTGCATTTCGGGCAGTGCTCACATGACGATAACAATGTCAAATGATTTGTCACATTTGTTTGTGTGTGCAAACAATATGAAAGATGAATTGAAATGTATACAATGATCAAGAATGAATATTGAATCATTTGATGTAACTTGAAATGTATATGAAATGGTGTATTGTTCGACAATAACACCAACTACTACTGCTGCTGTTGCTTATGCTGGCTGATGGCTGCTGCTGCTGCTGCTGCTACTGCTGCTTCTGCTGTTTATATAGTGTGGATGAATCAATTGATTGGTGCAATTTCCCATATCTACAAATTGACCAATTGGGTGGTTGCTCATTCATAATAATGAATAATTTCTAACCAGTTGGATGAATTCAAACTGTATTGGTCATTTATTTCATTATGAATAGGCATTATGGCTGCCACAGTGATTTTCGTCGAGTTGACATGCCCATGTTTCCGTCAATTCTATGTTGATGTTAAAACAATTGAGGATACTGTGTCATTTACTTCGTCAATTAAGTCTAGTTCCGATTGCATGTTGATGTGCCCATAACTGATATTTGTGCTTTATTTAGTGTTGCACTCTCGTTAAAAACATTATTATCTTGAACCAACATACTTATGTTCTTCTCGAATATCTCAATGCAGTGACGATAACTGCTTCCTATATGACAACTAATAACCATTCAATTTTGATGATGTAATTGATTTGAACAGAGATCATTCCGTTTATCATCTAATGAGCTCGTCACTTTATGTCTGTTCTCATCTCACAGGAACGATCGCAATATCCCATCAATAGAATGGGTTATCTATGAGAATCAATCGATTATGTTAACTGATTCTGTTCACTTTGACATGGGAGTGATTGTGAATCAGCCGACCTCCTTCCAAAATCTTTGTTACATATTCCATCACCAATCGTTTCTCAATAAATCCATCTTGACAATTTTCTATCGATTCCTAATTACATCAAGTAGTTTCATTTAACCGAAACAGTTCCACCTTCAAATTCACTACTTCATATTATCTCTTTCGATATATATCATTATTATTATTATTATTATTATTATTATTATTATTATTATCTTTCAATCGGGATGAATTATTCATTGGCAAATGACAGTGTACCAGTTTGGTTAGTTTATTCATTCTGACAACTAAATCACTTTCTCTCATGATAGTCACAACAATACACTTAAGTGTAGCCATGAAGCCGGTTTTCTTCACTTCTTCGTATCTCCTCCCATACCGATGTACTGACCAACATCGTCAATTCATAACCGTGTTCCCATAACTGTTAAGTAATTTTACAATTTCACATGTTACATTCAGTCACCATGTTTGCACAAATCCAACATCAATTTTAACCAGTCTTCACTTATTCACATACGAGTCAAGTCGATTTCAAGTAACACAAATAACAAGTGGCATTTGAATAGAATCGACTGAATAGATTGTAACTATCAAGAAACTAACTTCATTGTTATTCAATCGGATGGATTATGTGTAAACTGAACGAAATAAATGGATATAACTGGAAGCTATTGACGAACAATCAGAGCGTTCACTTCATTCTCTGTGTGTTGCTATCAGTTTGTGTTATCTCTCTTATAACACAAATGTATGTCGTTTCAAACAGTACTTTGTTTGGTGCTTGATTTCGGTCCAAACCGTAATGTACATTGAGTTCGACTAGAATTATCAAGTGATTTTTGGCTAGTTGAACTCACTTGAATGTGTGCCCTTATCAGATGTGGTAATTTCAGGAGACGTCGAATGACATACAGCCATGTGTATCGAGAATGATTTTGTCATGCCTAACGTTCATGGAATAAGACTAATGCTACGAAATTTCCTCATGTGCGGGGTTCTTTGCCAATATCCTAAAACATATCCGACTTTTCAGGAGAATCGTATGAATTTCATTCACAAATACCCCAAAATACTCTCTGCACATAAAACTATTTTCTAATTGGTAGATTGTTCATCAAACCTGGCTGGCACATTTATTTTACCGTCACACGATTGTTCTTCACATCCACATGTCTTCCGTTGTACACATTTACAAAGGCAGTGACTGACGTAGTTAAAATTGACATATTTCCATTGACTATTTGTAAGTATCATATACATCAATGAAATCACAGCAATAATGGTGAGTCAGTAGTTTGGCTTACGATGTTATCATTTTCATTACGAATGGAGCGTAGTTTCAGCTGATATATGCATGTTACCACGAATGCACACACAACAGACTATGAATGAAGCAATGATTGTTGTACAATCTTGCTATGATGAAAGATGTTTTGGCTGGAGATATGGTTGACTTTCACCAAACAAACGATAACTCATCTTGAATTCTTTCCACAGGTATGAAACGAGATCAGTTGGAATGTTTATCTTCAAACACTTTATTGACTTTTACAACACAGCTAACTAACAACCGTATTTCACTGATGTTCACAAAATCTATTCGAGTTGGACAACTTGTGATCATTTGAAGCTTCATAAAACAACA
Source organism: Schistosoma haematobium (assembly GCF_000699445.3). Classification (NCBI taxonomy): domain Eukaryota; kingdom Metazoa; phylum Platyhelminthes; class Trematoda; order Strigeidida; family Schistosomatidae; genus Schistosoma; species Schistosoma haematobium. The sequence continues at coordinate 23,358,670 of NC_067201.1, forward strand.
GAACATTTCATCAAACATCGGATGAAATTAAAAGTCCGTTTACAAATGACCGATTTCCCATCTCTATCATCACTTTCACCTTTACCTACAATGGTTATTTTGATCATCATCAGTTTGTAAATAAAAAACAACTGCATCCATTCATGTAATGGAATATGTACTCTAGCTAACCTTTTATTATGTTTATTATTATTATTAGTATTGTTATTGTTATTATTATTGGGCGAACGCCTTCACACAAACATGTTCTTATTCCCATCAGACAATTTGCATATTCGACATCTGCTTCCCTCATATTGTGGTTCACACGTCCTTCCCTTATATCAACATGTTTATTGTTATTGTAGTAAATAGGGCATTTTATTCCCATCATCATCATCATCATCATCATCATCTCATTGTATTCACACTATAATTCAATGTTTCGTTATCAGTGTTACACTCACTGTTCAGTTACAAAAACACCCTGTGAAATTCAAACAACAACATCATCTCGCAATTACTTACACAATGCGTTTAGGTTTCCTTACCGATCTTGTCACCTTCTCGTGTTCATCATTGCCTCGTTTCCACATTCTCATCACTGAATGCAACTGTACAACTTCACAGTTGACTGAATCACCACTTGTACACAACACAGAACTATATCACCGGGTATACTTATTAACACGTCAATCAACTAGTATGATACATCATCAATCTCAAATCATATTTGCATATCATGATGTTATGGAATCCACTGTCAACATTACTGAATATCGGATAAGTGATTGAATTCGTATTCTACTGAGTAGAGACCGATTGCGTATTTGTCTTGTCACTGCTGATGACCGAATTCAGTGAAGCGAGTTGGAACAGGACCATTGGTCTTGTTGACTGAATATTCATTCATTGTACATAGTTTCCACACTGGATTACAAAGTAGAGTGCATGGGAAAATTTGTCACTAAATTTCGTGCCACTTAACACTTGCCAGTGTGATTTGAACAGGCCTCATCAAGCTTCACGATATGACACATCTCAACTGAATTATTCTGTTAACGATTCATCTACACTAGAATTGACATATTTTCATTCACTGTTTGCTTGCATTGTATACATCGATCAATACACACTAGTCAAGATTCAGTGTACATTGGTGTTCATTGTACTGATGCATATAACATGCTGAATTGTGTTTCAGAGTACACTCATGATACTAAACAATTGGATGTTTATCGACTAGTTTATATCAGTTTTAGAAGTAAATAAGTTGAAATTCCCATGAATATTTGTCCGTGATGTAAACAACCGATATCAATGGTAGTCAGTAAATATACGTACGATTCCACCGATCTGTACATTTACACAAGCCTACTCCCACTACATTTCTTTGTTGACATTTTATTCGTTGAATGCAATTCACTACAATACCCTGACTCACTAATCACTACCACAGTCTCTCGAATAAATAAATATTTCAATGTACAATGTTATATTTTACGCTTTTGATTAGTAAATCAGTTCGACACAGCGAATTCAACAATCCTAACATCCAACAACTGATTGAAGTATTTCGACTTCAAAACAATCATCTGGAATCGATCAGTTTCACTGAGCTTGCCAAATAATCTTCATTTGAACACGCTTTCGATGAGAGTGAATATATGTGAACATAGTTACTTACTTACTTACTTACTCACTTACTTACTCACTTACTTACACACTCACTAACTAACTAACTTACTTACTTACTTACTTAATTACTTACTTACTTACTTACTTACTTACTTACTTACTTACTTACTTACTTACTTACTTACTTACTTACTTACTTACTTACTTAGTTGATAACTTACTTACTTATTTAATTAGTTAGTTACTTACGCCTGTCACTCCTCGTGAAGGAGTATATGCCGCTCACCAGCATTCTCCATCCAGCGTTGTCCTTGACAATCCTTTCTAGCTCCTTCCAGTTTTTATTCATCCTTGTCATATCTGCATCTATTTCCCTAAATAAAGTTGTCTTTTGCCTTCCTCTCTTCCACTCCCCTTCCGGATTCCAAGTAAGTACTTGCCTCGTGGTGCAGTTTGATGATTTTCGTAATGTATGTCCTATCCATATCTATCGTCTTTTCCTAATTCCTTCTTCATCTGGAAGCTGGTTTGTTCTCTCCCAGAGTAGGCTGTTGCTGAACGTATCCGGCTAATGGATGTTGAGTATCCTGCGTAGACAACCATTTGTAAATACTTGTACCTTTCTGATGGTTGTTGTTGTTGTTCTCCATGTTTCAGCTCCGTGCAGTAGAACTGCTTTGACGTTCGTATTGAAGATTCTCACTTTGATATTGGTAGAAAGTTGTTTTGAGTTCCATATGTTCTTCAATTGTAGGAATGCGGCCGTTGCTTTGCCAAACCTCGCATTTACGTCTGCATCTGAACCTCCTTGTCCATCGATGATGCTTCTCAGGTATGTGAACGATTCACATCTTCCAGAGTTTCGCAATCAAGAGTGATTGGATTGCTGTTCTCTGTGTTGAATTTGAGGACCTTGGTTTTACCTTTGTGTATGCTGAGGCCTACTGATGCAGAGACTGATGCTACAGTGGCTGTCTTTATCTGCATTTGTTCGTGTGTATGCGGTAGGAAGGCTAGGTGATCTGCGAAGTGCAAATCGTCTAATTGTTTCTGAGCTGTCCATTGTATGCCGCGTTTTCCCTCAGACTTCGAGGTCTTCCTAATCCAGTCGACCACCAGGAGAAACAGGAAGGGGCGAATAGACAGCCTTGTCTGACTCCGGTCCCTACTTGGAATGCATCTGTTATCTCTCCTCCATGCACGACCTTGCACTGTAGTCCGTCGTATGAGTTCCGGATAATGTTGACAATCTTCTCAGTAACTCTGTAGTGACGAAGAAGTTTCCATAACCACCTCCTATCTACACTGTCAAATGCCTTTTCACAATCAATGAAGTTGATGCATAGTGACGAGTTCCACTCAACTGACTGCTCGACAATGATCCGTAGTGTCGCGATTCGGTCTGTGCACGACCGATCCTTACGAGATCCAGCGTCCTTCATCTGGTTCAGCAACACTCTGTCAAAGACTTTCCCTGGTATTGACAGTGGTGCAATGCCTCTGTACTTTTCACCTTTGCTCAGATCTCCTTTCTTTGCAATCTTGATGAGGTGTCCTTCTTTCCAGTCCATGGTCACTTGTTCCTCCTCCCAAATCATTTTGAATAGAAGGTGAAGCATGATTGTAGTTTCTTCGATGTGTGACTTCAGTGGTTCAGTTGGTATATTGTCGGGTCCTGCTGATGATTCGAGTGGTCACTTTCATTCAGATTCACTCACACCTTCTGCACCTCATAATATTCAAATGATGATTGCAGTCTCACTTGTATATGTATTGTGTATGCATAACATGAAAATGATTGAGATATGGAGAACAGTTGTGTGTTGACACGTGGCACAAATCACCAATCACAATCATGTAGTACACTTGAGATGCCTCAAATCGAAATGGTGAACATCATGCAAGCATTCCGCTCAACCGCTTGTCGACATTGTAACAATGATCGATCGACTGCAATATACATTTGCGATCATCCACCAAATATTCAAGTCGACTTCTCAATCCTATCCTTCCTTTCACGTCAATGGTGATTCGACACAAACAATTGTGATCCGTTTGATCATTTTCAATAAGTTAACAGTAAGCTAACACTGAACAACTTGTAATCAGTGATAATACATTTGAAATTATACCACAATATGCATGAATCGGAATATTATTCTGAAGTGATAATTCATTTAGAGAGATTACCCATTCTTTCTTCATCTCGACTATTATTGACTTCAGAGCAAACACACACGTCTCTCCTACTTTCCTTCATCCATCTCTCGCTTTTCGGAAAATATGTGGACATTGACATCAACTTTGCAAACTTCATCAATTGATCATCACTGTACTCAGTCTATTTTCCATGAGATTTTCACACGTCTCTGCTCATCATTGCTTCGTATGAATTCGAATACGCATACTGAATGTACACTGTATCGTACACTTCACTGTACACTGTACACTTATGTCTAATCCATAGTATAAATCCTTTTGACTTTTGTTCACTAAGTCTACAATTCATGTAACATAGTGCGCGTTTCAATTCTCAAAGTCCTAACTACAAATCTCAACATATTGTTGAACAGATTTAGCTGATGTCGGTTATCAGCACAACACATACTTGATTGAAATTAGTAAATTTGTGCATTTGGAAGATGTTTGAACACGAATTGTTAAATTTGTTTAACATTGTTCTTACTGGCTTCTCTCCCACTCCCTTTTGCGTATTGTTTTATACTACTTAATAATAATATTCAGTAAGTGGTTGTATTCGTAACAATTTTCACGCTTATGTTGTCAGACAAGTTGGTCGTGTGATATTCTTATGAAATATTTACATACACTTATAACGTTTATTGTATTTATCATCGCAATTACTTTACCTCAATCACTGCAGCAGTTGTCTGCAGGTTCGCGTATTCGTTATAGCCTATCAGTTTCCTTATTGTTTTGTTCTTGGTTCGGGTTTTGCTTTTCATATATATACTGTTTCGAAGTTTAGACACAGCGAACAGATATCTTTTGCTCTATCGAAAGTAGTAATTAGTCTGTATGCCACTGTTACAAGAAACGTTTTTCATTTCGCAAAAAGGGACGCGTTAAACTCCACAGACACCACACACGTTGATGTTTGTCTATACCTTTTGTGTATTATTCAATAAAGAACGGCTATTCTAGACAAATCGTTCTTTTGCGAAATTCAGTTTTGCGCGTATTTCAATCGGATGACCTGGACGCTTCCATAGACTTAACACGAAATAAGCAATCTTATTATTCGTACTTTGATGAACTGATATCTATCTATCTATCTATCTATCTATCTATCTATCTATCTATATATGTATATAAGATTAAAACTGTTTACTGCTTGATATCTTAGTTTGTGCAATCAATGTAATAATTCCCTTAAATCAGCTGAACGAAATTATTCCGATGATGTTGATGACGACGGTGATAGGATTCTTAAGACGGACTAGTAAGTTCACTAGTTTGAATGTTCCGTTACAACAAATCAGTCAACTGGTGTCGTTTACTGAGATCATTGATAATCGGTCAAATTACTCATTCTACAATCAACCACAATTTCGTCAGTTTCTCTTCACATTGTTCACACATATTTCAGTGTTATCCATGAAACAAAACACGGTGCAATCATCTCATCAATTGCAATGCATATGATGGTCTTTTCGACTATTCGAAATCTACATTCACTGTTCAGTGATTTATTTGAGAGAACAACACATGATAAACAACAAATGAGTAGTTTATTTACATTTACTTACAGAATGTCTGACACAGTGAATTACAATCCAGTACAGTACAATACAGAACAGTACAGTACAGTACAATACAGAACAGAACAGTACAATACAGTACAGTACAGTAGTCAGTAAACCAATGAACAAAACACATTTACAAATTACATTGAATGCACAATGCATTAAGGATGGAAGAGGAAGAAGAAGAAGATGAAGAAGAAGAAGAAGAATAAGAAGGAGAAGAAGAAGAAGAGGAAGAGGAAGAGGAGGTAGAAGAAATGAATGTAAAACGAAAATGGTTTGAAAGTATTACCGATGTACATAGATGATTGACTGACATTAGTGCAAACCAATTACACAAATATAAAACTGCAATAAAACATTCATCACTGATATCTAACATTCAACAGATAGATATTGAGCAAACGGTTCACTTAATAAGAACTTTCATTATGATGAGTGATTGCGATTAGCATGAATTGTACGTAGTTCACAGTGTAAACTTGTCCATCTGCTTACCACAAAGATTCCTATTCAGTCATGCTGAATAGTCTACAGTTTAGTGATTCGAGGAACATCAGATATGTGAAGCAACTTTGCAAATATAATAATGGGAGGCGATGCTTCGAAGAGAGAAGTTCGAACATTGTGGTTGGTGATGTTGTGAGATAAGTTGTTAGTCAAGGCTTTCTAACATTTCTGAAGTTCCGAGAATGTTGACTGGCAACTAAACTAAACACACTTACACTAAACGTATTTCACTCTTAAACTTCACCTAACACTTTTCTGTAACGTCCGTCAACCGTTGCTTACTGACTGATTGACTGACTGACTGACTGCTGACTGACATTTCTATGGACAATGGATACTCGGCGCATTCATCAGTAAACATTAGCTCTGATCTACAGATTAACTCTACATTGAAAAAAACACTTGCTTCTTTCATTATGCCAACTACAAATTTCCAAATAATATGTGTCATTTCAGTTCACCGAATAAAACAACACAACCATCCTCAATCAGATAAACCATGTTACACTGATTCTTATTACACTGGATATTCGAAACATTCCACCTCATTATTATTCTTAGTATTATTATTATTATTATTATGATTATGATTATTAATACGACCATCATAAACACGTTTTCAACTTACAACAACACACTCTTCCTCCAGTCATATGGTCAGTTGAATTGATCTTTATCGTAGCGTTTTCAATCAGTCCAGAATACAGATCGCACCATATCGGTTTGAGCTGTAAATAAGGAGAAGTTTCACATGTAACGTATATCTGCAATTCATACATCAAATGATTGATGGATGCAGCATTCCATCTAATAATAATAATAATAATAATAATAATAATAATCATAGTTCAAATCAGACACTTGACATCTCAATGAAACGCTCCATACAGTCAAACTGCAAACGTTTCTTATTCTCTACAACCAATAATAACAATGATATTTTTGTTAAGAACAGAACATGTTGATGTTGAGATTAACCGGTGATTATCAATTCAATTGGAAGTATGTATATATATGGATATATAGATATATCAGTTAGACAATTACATGTTTAGTCGAAATGTAAAACGCATCTGAAACTTACAATTTCATATGTGTATAGATTACACTGTGGATGAGATCGGCATTCAGTGAGGCAATCTGATTTGGTTTTGAATGAATCCAACCAGTAGTTTTGTGAGAACGTCTCCTCTGGCAGTCCCAATTTCACTATCCATTGTGAATAGTTGCAATGCATATTTGTGCTGCATTTCGGGCAGTGCTCACATGACGATAACAATGTCAAATGATTTGTCACATTTGTTTGTGTGTGCAAACAATATGAAAGATGAATTGAAATGTATACAATGATCAAGAATGAATATTGAATCATTTGATGTAACTTGAAATGTATATGAAATGGTGTATTGTTCGACAATAACACCAACTACTACTGCTGCTGTTGCTTATGCTGGCTGATGGCTGCTGCTGCTGCTACTGCTACTGCTGCTTCTGCTGTTTATATAGTGTGGATGAATCAATTGATTGGTGCAATTTCCCATATCTACAAATTGACCAATTGGGTGGTTGCTCATTCATAATAATGAATAATTTCTAACCAGTTGGATGAATTCAAACTGTATTGGTCATTTATTTCATTATGAATAGGCATTATGGCTGCCACAGTGATTTTCGTCGAGTTGACATGCCCATGTTTCCGTCAATTCTATGTTGATGTTAAAACAATTGAGGATACTGTGTCATTTACTTCGTCAATTAAGTCTAGTTCCGATTGCATGTTGATGTGCCCATAACTGATATTTGTGCTTTATTTAGTGTTGCACTCTCGTTAAAAACATTATTATCTTGAACCAACATACTTATGTTCTTCTCGAATATCTCAATGCAGTGACGATAACTGCTTCCTATATGACAACTAATAACCATTCAATTTTGATGATGTAATTGATTTGAACAGAGATCATTCCGTTTATCATCTAATGAGCTCGTCACTTTATGTCTGTTCTCATCTCACAGGAACGATCGCAATATCCCCTCAATAGAATGGGTTATCTATGAGAATCAATCGATTATGTTAACTGATTCTGTTCACTTTGACATGGGAGTGATTGTGAATCAGCCGACCTCCTTCCAAAATCTTTGTTACATATTCCATCACCAATCGTTTCTCAATAAATCCATCTTGACAATTTTCTATCGATTCCTAATTACATCAAGTAGTTTCATTTAACCGAAACAGTTCCACCTTCAAATTCACTACTTCATATTATCTCTTTCGATATATCATTATTATTATTATTATTATTATTATTATTATTATTATTATCTTTCAATCGGGATGAATTATTCATTGGCAAATGACAGTGTACCAGTTTGGTTAGTTTATTCATTCTGACAACTAAATCACTTTCTCTCATGATAGTCACAACAATACACTTAAGTGTAGCCATGAAGCCGGTTTTCTTCACTTCTTCGTATCTCCTCCCATACCGATGTACTGACCAACATCGTCAATTCATAACCGTGTTCCCATAACTGTTAAGTAATTTTACAATTTCACATGTTACATTCAGTCACCATGTTTGCACAAATCCAACATCAATTTTAACCAGTCTTCACTTATTCACATACGAGTCAAGTCGATTTCAAGTAACACAAATAACAAGTGGCATTTGAATAGAATCGACTGAATAGATTGTAACTATCAAGTAACTAACTTCATTGTCATTCAATCGGATGGATTATGTGTAAACTGAACGAAATAAATGGATATAACTGGAAGCTATTGACGAACAATCAGAGCGTTCACTTCATTCTCTGTGTGTTGCTATCAGTTTGTGTTATCTCTTTTATAACACAAATGTATGTCGTTTCAAACAGTACTTTGTTTGGTGTTTGATTTCGGTCCAAACCGTAATGTACATTGAGTTCGACTAGAATTATCACTTGCATGTGTGCCCTTATCAGACGTTTAAATTTCAGGAGACGTCGAATTACATACAACTTTGTACATCGTATGCTCTTGTCTAAAATTAATGGAATAAGATTACTGCCATCAGGTCTGGTGTTCATTGAGAATATCCGAAAATAATCCCGACTTTTGAGGAAAATTGTATGAATTTCATTCTCATACACACGAACCTTTCTCTGAAGATTAACGTCTTTTCTAATAGTAGATTTTTCATCAAACCTAGACGTATGGAATAAATGGTTTTGGTAGAAGTTTGTGTTGATGATGTCGTTCAGAAGAACGATGAAAGCTCCATGACCAAACCATCTAGTTCAGAGGACAAAACTCCACCAAAATCATCCACCTGAGCTATAAATCTTCTCCACCATCGGAACAAATGGTGGTAAATATGTGATGCACAAAGTGCATTCAACCATATTTTCTATAGACCAGTTCAGTGTGATATTCAGATCTTGGAATATAACACGTTCATTTGTTTATGATGACGTTCCACACATCATATGATACAAAAAACTCTGAATGACAAATGGTCGGTTGCAGAATTCTACTATGATGAAAGATGTATTGACTGGAGTCACGGATCACTCTCATAAACAAAAGGATAACTCGTCTCGAGTTCTCTCCACAAGTATAAAACGAAATCAGTTGTATCACATAGACCACTAGCAACCGTATTTCACTGTCGTTCAAACAATCTACTCAAATGTGACAATATTTGATTATTTGAAGCTTCTTCAATCTACAGATGTTTTTACTATACATGAGATGATTCATCAACTACGAATTCAAACTTGAAATTCGTCAAATGAATCATTTAATTTTGATGAGTGCTCTATATCCTCTATATTAAATGTAAATTTCAAGTGGTTCACTGACGCTTTTTCAAATGGTACTCGTTTGTATTTCCATATACGTGACACTGAGGAATTGGTCAATTCTTTTGTAATATGAGAACACTGGACAAACAACTTGTTAGATCCATCGAATCGTCCAAGGCCATTTTACAATTGGTCATAAGTCTTGTTAGTTTCTGCAGCCCCGCTTCATCGTCCTGACTTAGTAGTGGTCCGTTTAATAATTCTGTTGAAAACGCTTCTATGATATTATGTGGTTTGCCAAATTGCTTGTCTGGAATACTAATTGATTTAGCGTAACCTTCTTCATCTGGTAGTAAAACACAGTGTTCTATAGCATCTTTTCCTATACCTTCACTATGGTGTATCAAGTACATCAATCACTGAGTGTCATCGTTTACTCTGTCGGCGATGTTAGCACTGAATCCCTTCATGAACGTCCAAAACTTTAGAAACTTCCGTCGGATTTCATGTTCTCTATCTTCGGTAGGCTTGCCGTCATGAATAGCGACTTGATGCTATCTAAGTGTGCTTTAATTTCCAACTCATCGCCCATAGCTGCGTTGGTGTATCGGTGCCTAGCCGTAGTCACAGTGGAAATGTCGAGACCCAGATAACTCGGTAATCTCCCTCGATTTTCTCACTTTATTTAAGGGTTTCGGTGATAATTCCAACAATCACTTACGAAGTTGAAGCTCTCGAATCTCTAACTCAATCTTCTCTACCTCTTTTTCCCTAGAAACTGCTTCATCTTCTATTCAACATCCAGTCTCTACATAGGTATCTACTAAACGACAGCAATCTTTGGAATTCGGTTTAACATTATCAAAAGCAAGCTTTAAAGAAGTAGGTGAGTTCAGCTTAGAAACTGAAAAAACAGTATTTTCAGCGCTTGAATCGTCTGTATCTTCAGAAATATTCACATTGTACTTCATTTTTCTCGTCCTTGTCATTGTTGGGTCAAATTAGCCAAACCAAATTCCGACTAGAGTTCGTTACAGCGAGTATCTACACCAATTCGGGCCAAAGTTGAGAACTGTTAGATCTATCGAAGCGTCCGAGTCACCCGATTGAGATACGCGCAAAACGGAAGTTTCCAAAACAACGATTTATCTTCTTTTTTTAATAATACACAAAATTTAGTTACAAACCCCAACTTGTGAGGTGTCTGGGGCGTTTAAACGCGTCCTTCAAGTATGAAAATAAAAAGGCTTCCTGTAACAGTAACATAAAGAATAATTATAACATACGATAGTACAAAAGAGAGCTGATAGCTGTGTCTAAATTTGATAACAGTTTACGAACAACCCAAACCCGAACCAAGATCAAAAGAATATGGAAACTGTTGCGTCTAAACAAATGCACAAAACCGTGGATAACCGCTACAGTGATTAAGGCATAGGAATTATAATGATAAATACAATAGACGTCATAAGTATATGCGAACATTTCAGAATATTACACTTCAACTTGCATTATAACATGAGTGTAAAAATTGCTGGGAATACAACTGCTTACTTAATGTAAATAAGTAGTATGAAACAATATACAAAGAAGTGGAAAGGGAGCGAGTAGAAACAATATAAGACAAACTTAACACAACTAAACAGACATTCTGTCAATTATAAGTTCAGTTTCACTTCTGCTATATTTTTATAGGTATATATTTTTCGGTCGAAGAGTTTAGATACCGTGTGACGTGGAATTATTAAACAATGTCCTGGAAGTTGCTCGTAAACACCTTCACATCGACAAATATTTAGCTTCTACTGGAAGTGTGCACAACGCTATTAGTTTGGACAGAAAACATTGAAGTTGTTTTCAGAAAGTTAAGCCTTTGACTAACCATGTTGATAAGTGATTTCTTCCAAGTGAATACGTTTTTGCTTTGAAAAATACCAACCTGGTTGGAATGTGTGCTGATCGTATTTAGTGTTTGTTCTGTAAAACATGTGAGATCAACATGATAAAAGTAATCGTGATTAACTAAGGCTCAGTCAGTCATCACACACGTGAAATGTGTTATCTGTCTTTGATTGGGTTTTTTGTAACATGTACAGCGGAACGTTGTAAACTTTTCATAAACCCACCTCATTTGGTTGTAAGATTAATAAACATAGTGGTGTATTACAACAAGCAAAAACAAATAACTTAATGAAATATTCAGAGAGCAGAAGGAGATGGCCCAAATGCTCAACCAGGTAACGACAACTGCAAACAATGATAGCACAAACTAACTACGGTTGGTTACAATGTCAATATTATGATATTTAATCGTGAGTAGTTCATGCTCTCCGATAAAACATGACATATAGTCACTGAGCTACATACATTTTCCATCTATTGAAACCAACATCTCTAAGTCTAATGTGAAGTTTCATGCAAATCATGACCCTATTTGAAAAGTATTCTATGAATTGTTTCGTATGGAATTGCTAGAGTCATCTCACGTTACGGGGTTTATAGTTAATAAATGACAATCTCTTTTATGGAACAATAACCTCATTCGCATTGTTGAAAATGGCATTTCCACAGCAGATTCACTGTTTGTTGATTAGCTGCTGTCATCTTTAATTCGTCAATCTTTTCCCACTTATATCAAGATCACGTTGCATATGCACATTCGTGTTGTGCTCCACTAAAAATTTTGTTAAATATCTAACATCTTATGTACTTCATTCCTCTTCTTCAATTTCGTTTCTGTTGAGGTTTCTGGCTGATTCCTGCGGAACGTCATCTTCACAAATCACTTGTAGATTTCATAAGATCATTTCGATCCAATTTTGTCAATAATGAATTCCCTTTTACCCTGTTCTACACAAGAAATAATTTTCAATTTCTCCAGTGTAAGCACTTTATTAGTTTTACGGTTACATATAGATGTACAGACCAACCATTGAGATCAATCTGTCCGTGAGAAGCCTCCTGATTACCTTTGAAATAAAACAAAAACCAAATAAATTAATAAGGAGCTTCCTTATTGAATGAGTCAACTAATGTTGTTTACACAGATTCGAATGAGAGCAATAAAATTATGTATCCAATATATGTTCATGAGTATCATTCGTAATAGTTTGTGTCTTACAGTCATATTATATGTAATGCTTCAGTGTTTCGAACGTTGGGTATTCGGTTCAAGTCTAGTTGATGAGCATGGAATAGAACTACAAGAGCATCACAGATGCCAATACACTTAAGAATCCAAAATTACCTATTTCAAATGCTGAATGATTGGGGCATTCTTCATTATACATCTAACAGTTGAATAAACTAACCACGGGATATTGTATTATCAGTTTGTAATCGACAGATTGAAACATGAAAAGTCAGTATAAAAGATCGATCAGTGAAAACAATGGACATTTGTAATCCTTTTCATCATGCTCTTGTATTTCAATCAATGCTATGCTCATATTTATCGGTAATGGGATCTTGACAGTTTCACGACGTTCAGCAGATCAAATAGAAAGTTGTGATCGAGATGTCTGTACTGCGCCTGAAATAACTATTTTTACGATGACATATCGTCATTTTGTTGTTTAAAGGGCATGAACATTAGGCAAATTGGGAAATTTATAATAACTTCTGAGATTATTACCATTTTTACTTCGGCTGTGTAATTAGCATCGAATAGCTGTATGGTTGCCATCATATATTACAGTGTTTATAGGCTTTCAGCGGATTGGTTCAATATTGGCATATACTTTACTACCCCTTTATAATCGGTAATTTATAATGCACTATTTATGCTGTTCTCTATCACGTATTGCAAGATTTTGTTTAAAGTATGATTTCATATCAGGTGTGTTGTGCTGTTAGATCTTTCAACGAGTAGTGAAGTAATTCAACAGTCTACTAGCAATGTGAGTGAGCTATTCGATAAGTGGAATACTGATTGTGGAATAGACCACGTGATATTTATTGATGTCTAAGTACTTGGCGAATTAGTGACCGTAAAGCACAATCCCCTATCTAGTTATTTACATACATTTCACAATCAAAACATTACGTTGGAATATCTGTTCACCGAAGAATCCCATATCAACATGAAATGTTTCATCTCAATTGAAATTCTCAGTTTAGAAGTGATGGTTTACTCTTTTTGTATGTTTGTGGTTTGGGTCTACAATATCAGTCTTCATTGTCTTAATAAATATTCTTGGTTCAATAATATGATTTCAATTTTGTTCACAATCTTACGTTATACTTCACGAACATCGTCCCACCCGAATCTGGCTAGAACTGAAATCATAAAATGAGACCAGCATTTTCACTTTTGTTCAGTGAAATCCACAATTAATATCATTATGTAAACATCGTTTGAAGAAAAATAGAGGTTCAACAATTTTAGAGAACATCTCACTCTTAATCCGAATGCTTGGATTTAATTTTAGCCAACAGTGTCCAACCATTGGATACCGGCTCATTGGTCTAATGGTTAAGTGCTCAGGCGGGAAGCCAGTAGGTCCTGGGTCCGAGTCCCGCGGGGTGCGGGATCGCGGATGCGCACTGCTGAGGAGTCCCGTACTAGGACGAAACGGCCGTCCAGTGCTTCCAGGTTTCCAAAGGTGGTCTAACATAAATTAATTCATGATCTCAACTAATAATCTCGATGCTGATAATACGGCGTAGTGTAACTAAACACTCGTTGAACTTGATTTCTTGCGTCTCAGTGTTGAATTAAATGCTACGACACGAACATTATACCTCTTGCTTTGAATATTCAAGTGACATTTTACGAGCCGATGAGTTTCTGTAACTGATCTACCTATTGGCTGGTCATAACATTAATATTAACGGCTTTCCATTGATTAGATGATTGTGTATACAGTTGATCGATCGCAAAGAAAACGAAGTGTAAAGTTTGAAACTACCTACTATCCAAAACTATACATAATAATACATTGAGAAATTGAATACTTTCAGTATTTTAAATACTCGATCATAGAAACTACAAAACCTTGTCAGAAACAAAGTATGAAGCGGGATATGGATAAGATTGTTCAAAATGGATAATGCAAGGCACTTGTTTTCGAACTAAACAACGAACATCATAATGCACAGACAACAAATGATAATTTACACTACATTTTAATGAAAATGACTAACAAATGATCTATGACATAACATAACAGTTCACTTTAAACAACGAATAATACGCGTTGCACATTCATTCATTCATTCACATCTCATCCACACACACAATTGAAATACATCGACTTATAGTACTTACATGAAAAAAAACTGAACTGAGATTTCATAGCATAGTAATATTCAAATTTTTTATTGACCTTCTCAATAACTTTTATGAAAATGTATATGAAAATCAAAAGATTATTTGGCTACGTTACCAAGAAAATAACAAGTTCTTATACAATACATCAATGTTAGTTGAGGCTTTTGATATTACAACCACTATAGAAGTAAGTCACTTTATCTTATTCTACGATGAAATTGAACTTCGTAGATTGGTTGAAGTTAGACATTAACACCGTTGAATGCCGGCTCAGTGCTCTAGCTGTTAAGTGCTCGCGCGCGAAGCCAGTAGGTCCTGGGTTCGAGCCCCGCGCGGTGCGGGATCGTGGATGCGCACTGCTGAGGAGTCCCATACCAGGACGAAACGGCCGTCCAGTGCTTCCAGGTTTTCAATGGTGGTCTAGCTTCAACTGACTCATGATTTCAACCTGTGAAATTTCTAAAACTCTCCACAAAACCCATTCTAAAAACATTAAAGAATTGTCTTACCTTGAATATGTTGTGGCGGTAGATTGCTGTAACACGTTAAATCATTTCTACGATCTGCTTCCACTATTCAATTGAGAAAAGTGAGGAAATTGTAATACATGATCAACAACAAGATAAAATCATGTCAAACGGATGCTGGTTGAGTTAGTTACTCGACCCGTATGTCATTTTATGTTCACATGTTTACGCATGAAGTTACAAGAAGTTTATTCGTAAAGTGATATTTCTCAAAAACAGGTACATCAATGATGGGTAGAGTTGTTCATTAGGGAATCAAACAAAGTACATTGTATCTTCCGCTTATCTAATATATAGAAAAGTACAAATAAGTAACCAGCACCGCGATCGCTTGCATCATGATGTCATCTTTAGTAACATTGCTTGCGTTGTTAATTAGTTAACAGGTGTATGTTTTTTCAACAAGTTTCACACCTCACTGTTTATCACAAACTGTTCACCTTCTCATCGAGGAACTACTACAAGTTTGTTGTCAGGACGTATTTCAAATTCACATATTCCCATCATCATAACAATGGAAGTGCCATTGATCAGTCCTCATTTTACTGAATGTGTATGTAACATTGAAATTGTTTGTGCAAGTTAAAATGGCACATGTGTAAAATGACGTTACTCAGACAGGTAGGAAATGCTCATTAGTCAATCTTTTAGATAGCATTGGCGGTTTTGCTTCTCTGTCGACATTCTAGTGTCAGTGGCGGACAAACGAGCAAACGCTTTTTATAAGATTAGTAAACTGCAAAATGTCGAGAAATAAAAGAGTGAGAAAATATCTTGAGAAATACAACTCTTACTTTGATGATGTTTCTTTTGGTCTTCAAAACAATTGATCACATCAGTGAAGTTATAGTCGGCAACTAGGGCTGGTAAAGAAGACAAATTTGAAACATTCATCGCATTACTAAAAAGACCATTCTATTCAAAAGTGTAATTAACTGTCTGAAAGTATCACTATCTTATGTGTAAGTTGAATTGATCACAAGTTATTGATGTACAATTGACTGAATAGAGAACTTACGACTTTTAAACTTGTTGAAACGAATGGCTTTTATTAAATCTGAAAGTGTATGAACATAGAACTTGATCTTATATGGATACATTAATGGTATGTCAAAATACACAAAAACAATTCTTTCAGTACAAATAGAGTGAAGTATGTCATAGAATGCCGCATCATACACCGATCTCATTCATCAGTTAATAGAACTAAGTATTGAATATGTGAAACAATAACAAACATGAATGCTAAAGTTTACTATGACAATTCAATACACAATAGGAGTAAATATACCAGTAAACAGTAACGATCGATGCAACAAAGGATACTTTTTCATCTGAAAATTGCATAAACTGATAATTATCAGAATGGGTTTTGTGGAGAGTTTTAGAAATTTCACAGGTTGAAATCATGAGTCAGTTGTGAGATAACAACTCACTGAAGACAATAGTGTACGGTGGCGCAACTTCGTGGATTGATTGAAGTTAGACATTAACACCGTTGGATGCCGGCTCAGTGGTCTAGTGGTTAAGTACCCGCGCGCGAAGCCAGTACGTCCTGGATTCGAGCCCCGCGTGGTGCGGGATCGTGAGTGTGCACTACTGAGGAGTCCCATACCGGGACGAAACGGCTGTCCAGAGCTTCCAGGTTTTCAGAGGTGGTCTAGCTTCAACTGACTCATGATTTCAACCTGTGAAATTTCTAAACTGATAAGCTTAGTTACGATATAAATGTCATCAGACTATATAACATTCTACCTATTTCTAATGAATCAAATAAAGAATAATTTTGTGATGAATAACGTACCACTGAACATTATTGCTCCTTTTTGACTTTCATAAAATCTACGTTGACATTCAATCACTAAATTTAATTATTTGACAGTTTTAGTATTTTTTTATTCGATAGCGTACCTTGATCAGGCTGTACACTATGACTTTTCAATTCCACAGTTATTTCCTCTATGAACATATACATTTCAAAATAACAGTATTATATTTTAGTGTGAGAACATGAAACGGTAGTCGATTTACATGGTTTCAAATCGATAACTGACTTCAATTCAACAATCATTGAAAGACAATAAGCAATTAGCACATACTGTGTGAATTGAGTTCTGACTATCAGTGATTTTCTACTTGTAAACGGTCAGTAATACAGAATAATACAAAGTCCCAGAGTGAACATCAACTCTGAGATCCAGGTACATCCAGCTGACGAGTCCCAAACAGGACGAAACGCGCGTCCTGGATTCCACTGCTAGCCACTATCCATCTTTGCTTATAATGCTTGTAAATTAAGGCAATATCGAGGCATACACACAGTATGCACATATGCCAATAAGAGACTGATCAATTTCAGTGCAAAAACATCAATGGGAAGATTCAAGTAAAACAATATCAAGTGAATTATCCTTAGCTTTGTTATAATACCTACTGGCATACCTTGTTCGAATAATCACTACATGAAATAATGTGGTTCATTCTTTGTTTTATTCTCATCAATTTACATCCATTCTGCATAGTTCTCATATTTACTGGACATTTATTGTATCTGACAATCAAGTATTCATGATATATACTTCAGGTTTTGTAATTCTGACTAAATTAATCACAGCCTAGAATCGAGCAATCTGTGAGTGCAATCAGTACACGCTTCACAACCAGACATATCAGAGGAATTCATTAGGTTATTTTTGATGTGGATCAAGCAACACTTCGATTCAGTAAATTTGAAATATTCAAATAACTGACATACCTATTAGCTGTTCAATAACACGTTTATTTGTTTGTATTCTCTCGTCAAACCATTTTGACTCAGCTGTGAAAAAATTACGGAAATCTTTGTCTTGATTGAAAAAACGTAACTCACTTTATGACTGAAAATATCAATATGGAGAAATATTTCTTTTTAATGGATCACAGTTGTATGCGATTATTCAAGATTCGAATGTTTTAATAACTGAAAGTATCCAGTAAATTGGGCAACATAGATGACGGTTTATACGTAATGATGACGTCCTACCATAGAATGATAAACCATCTTTACACAGAGCTGATTATGTGAATGAAATCCTCAATGTCTGAAAGAACTAGGTCAGTATCTGTAATGCACTGTAATTTATGATCTTCAGTAGACAAGGAAAACAGCAGAACATGATTTCAGTTAGTAAACAGTATTCAATCTTGAATAAATGATTCAATGATTAAGGAAGATAAAGAAGTGGTAACTTGCCTTCATTTTTATTAACTGTTCTTTCAATTTCATCCATATCAATGTGTGAAGAGTTCGCTTCTAGATATGAGAAGAATTTCAAAATGTCAACTACCAATTCACACATCAAGTACATTACGATTATAAAAGCATATCCCCAGGAAGATGGAAGATTTGATGTGTGTATTATGGTCAAATAGTATAGAAACGTAACTAACTTTTATTACTGATATGATCATATGTGACTGATGCAACATTAAACACGAGCATCGAAGTGTTGATACTCGTGATAATGAATGCAAAGGGATACACATTACTTACTTACTTACTTACTTACTTACTTACTTACTTACTTACTTACTTACTTACTTACTTACTTACTTACTTACTTACTTACTTACTTACTTACTTACGCCTGTTACTCCCGATGGAGCATAGGCCGCCGACCAGCATTCTCCAACCCACTCTGTCCTGGGCCTTCTTTTCTAATTCCATCCAATTCTTGTTCATTTTTCTCATGTCTATCTCCATTTCTCGGCGAAATGTGTTCTTTGGTCTTCCTCTTTTCCTTTCGCCTTGAGGATTCCATGTGAGGGGTTGTCTTGTGACGCAGTTGGGTGCTTTCCTCAATGTGTGTCCTATCCACTTCCAGCGCTTCTTCCTAATTTCTTCCTCCGCTGGGATCTGGTATGTTCTCTCCCACAGTACGTTGTTGCTAATAGGGTCCGGCCAATGGATGTGAAGTATTTTGCATAGACAACTGTTAATAAACTCCTGTATTTTCTGGATGATGGCTTTCGTAGTTCTCCAGTATTCTGCCCCATACAGTAGAACTGTCTTGACATTTGTATTGAAAATCCTGACCTTGGTGTTGGTTGACAGTCGCTTTGAGTTCCAGATGTTCCTCAGTTGTAAATATGCTGCTCTTGCTTTGCTGATCCGCGCCTTCACATCTGCATCAGATCCACCGTGTTCATCAATGATGCTGCCCAAATACGTAAAGGTTTTTACATCTTCCAAATCTTCTTCGTCAATTGTGATTGGATTGGTGCATACCGTGTTGTATCGGAGAATCTTGCTTATTCCTTTGTGTGCATTGAGACCTACTGCTACTGAGGCTGCTGCCACACTGTTCGTCTTCTCTTGCATCTGTTGTTGCGTTTGCGATAGAAGGGCCAGATCGTCTGCGAAGTCTAGATCATCCAACTGCATCTTAGATGTCCATTGTATCCCGCGCTTCCCTTCAGACGTTGACGTCTTTAATTTCCAGTCGATCACCAGGAGAAAGAGAAAGGGTGAAAGTAAGCAGCCTTGCCTGACATCGGTCTTTACTTCGAACGACTTTTTCAACTGCCCTCCATGCACGATTTTGCAGTTTAATCCATCATATGAGTTTTGTATGATATTGACTATCTTCTGGGGCACGCCGTAGTGTCGAAGACGTTTCCATAGTGTTGTTCTGTCCACGCTATCAAATGCCTTTTCGTAGTCAATGAAGTTGATGTAGAGTGATGAATTCCATTCAATTGATTGTTCCACAATGATCCGTAGAAAAGAGATACACATACACAGTCATAATCACTTTCAATAAAGCAAGTGTCGTATATGATTGATTTTACAGTAAATTGTATTTAAAATAAGATATGAGAACGCAATTCGAGTATCAGCATAAATATCAGTGTAATCATAATACTTGTACACATATATGAAATCTCATAGTTTAAATATGTGAAAACATGCATTGTGTTCCATGTTTCATCCAGTCGTATACCGACTAATAATGTTTATTGTTTCAATTGAAGTGTGGTCAAATCAAATGAAGTGACTTGTACTAGTGTATATCAATATAACATTAGCATGGACGTGAATCATGTTGAATGTTTAACATACAAATACCATGTCTTACGTCATTCCTATGCAATGAAGTATAACCGTCAGAAGGACGACTCATTATAAACTTACTGGTCGACAACTTTGGAGCGATTTTCTCGTAGTTACAATAAGGAGTCTCGATTAATGCAGCCAATCATTTCAAACATGACAGTTAATATTCATTATGCGAACAATTGAAATATGAGTCAGTGATCTAAATGTATCCTACTTCTCATGAGGCATGAATCGTAAATGTTCTTTGCCATCATTGATTCGCAATGTTGAGAAGACGGTATCCAGCATTAAAGAACTGTTCAGTGTTATCTATTGTCTTCTATTTCGTCACCTCATGTGAGATTACAAGAAAAATCATTTTGAAATTAAGCGCATTGCCTATGCGGTCGACAGTGATTTGTTAGCAACTAACCAACAACTATAAAGTATCAGTATAACAGTCCCATCATAGCTTGGAAGTATGTATAAATCAAATTCAGATGTGATTATCGATTCTGTCTAGTGAACTAAACAAATAGCCGATTTGATACATAAACCATAAAGCAATCAACACTTCTTTTTCTATAACACGTTTTTATACATTCATATCTATCTTCATTTCTCTTCAGTCTTGTGGTGTCATCCTGTTTGGTTAAATAATAACTGGGACTGATTTATAAATGAAATTAAGTTGGTATACAATTGATTTCTATCATTTACTCTTGTACAATGAAACATTGGTATAGTCACAGTAAGAGTTACTAAGTTTAGTCTATAAAATTTGTGAATGACCGTTCTTGTAACGACTAGTAAATCAAACTATTTCATCCTTTATATCCAATACAACCCTCTAGACTGTGTTGAGTTCATGAGATTACAAAGTGTTGTATGACTATGGCAAGGTAATTTGACTAAACGGACATAAATTAACGTCGGGAAACAAAAAAAAAGAAGATTACTATACCTATGATCTCATTCGAATGATTGTCATGGTATTCATATTCGCCTAATACATTCTTACATTAAGTTTTGTCTCCATCGTCTGATTTCTAGAATGATACATTCACTATGTCGTGTGGTTAAGTATTACGTATTTCATTATGATGATACTAACTCATGGAAACTTATCTACAGAATGGGCATTATAAATCGGGTAACCATACGTTTCTTATCATGAATTCATTACCGAATAGGATCATTGAAATTATTCCGTCTTTTTACTACTTGACTTATTTTTCAATTCAGAAACATCAACTCATGAACTTGGTGACGACAAAACACAAAGTTGATGTTAGAATCACTTCCTACTACCTTACAATGTGAATGAAAATGACTATAGTCTGTGCTAATTTATAGTTATGTTTACCTTATTCATAAATCAACTAGACTTAGTACACATCACAATCTTTTCAACAATGAAAAGCATGAGTTTAATGCAAAATCAATAATTAGAGGTGATATTCTTGATCGCACAAACTGTTGCTTCAAGGTCAGATATGTAATAGATCTTCTCAGATGTTGCTAGTCGAAAGGAGCTGTCATACATTGTCATGGTATCAGTGGATAAATCTGAAATAAACTAAATGATAAAGGATTTAAATGTTCACCTTCGTGATTCTGTTTCCTATTTGATAATGCTGAAATAGAACCGCAATCCAAATAGCTTATCAATCGAGGTAGACTACAACATATATGTATGAATACAACAATCAAAACACTATGTAACTCTAACTAGTTAAGTATATTTGAAGTCAATATTGGTGACATATTATGTCCTATGAGTATTTGAACACACTCACCCATTTGTATGGTTACACACAGCAACAGAATAATGATGATACAGTTGTATGCCATAGAATGAAGTACAACTCTGATGTTTCTCCTAATGAAAAGGCAGCTATCACTGTCATTTTATATAGTGAATACACAACAGAAAGGTAGTCACCAATCACATTTTGATGAATACTGTAAAATATTTGAATAACGATGTATGGTGTTGGTGATTTCGATAATCCATCTTCATAATCGTTCCACATACAGAAAACACTCACACTCATATAGATCGGAAGTATTTCTTTGATCACATTTGACGATTGAAGTTTATCTTTTGTTATTTGGCTTCACTTAAACAAAAACCAGACTAGTTCTATCTGGAATGCGCCAGTCTTGTCTGATCAACACTGACATGCTCACAATACTCTATAAAAGTCTATGAAAAGATAATTAAACTGAAGAAATATTTCTTCTCAATTAGCTATTTATTAGGGCTCTACAGAGATAGTTAGGTTATACAAGTAGGTAGAAAGTCAGTACCATTTAGTCGATGGTGAGTCAGGTTATCATCTGGATAATTGAAATCATAACTGGAATGAGTTCGGTTATCTATTTATTGTGAAGAAGTGGCTTACACTATGTCACGCAACGTCAATTATACCTTCTTTCACTCAATGAGATATAAGAAAAAGTATATTTACTATTAGATAACAAGATTATCAAACAGGTTACACACAATCGAATGATAAACTATTATGCTAACAAGATAGAATTGTGTGACATAGCAGGTGAAGAAAACGTTTTGAAAGTAATGACAGTATTTCGGTAAATCCAAAGGTTGTATAAGCCTTTCCTTTTTACGGGCATGAGATCTTATGATATGCATTTCTACAGTTCCTAAAGTATATAAGAAATGGATACGGGAGCCATAGAGTAAATTCTGCGATTAGGTCCTGGAATAGATTTCATTGATCACCACCCATTGACCAATCAGTTATGGATAGGAGTTGATCCTATATTGACTAAAATACTCTTTGTCATTTGATCTAACCAAAGCCAAAACTCAGTTATAGAACCAACTGTATTGTGGCTAACCAAAAGCTAATATCTACAACTTTTGGTTGACTCCTTAAGCTGTAAACTTAGACCCTGCTCCTTTACAGTAACTAGATGTATAGTTGCACTATATCGCAAATTGATCATGCAAATCCGCTAATTTAGCTGATTTCAACTCATGTTCACAAGGAAAAGTAAATTGTCTAGTATATATATAATTCTAACCTTAGACTTCTTATGTGTTATATGTATATGCTATTCTGGATACTACTTATAAAACGTAAATGATCAGATCTGCTTTTCTTGGGTCACTGCCACTGTCCTGGCTTCAAAACAATAACGATTCTGTATTTGTGTCGACTGAATGTAGTCAGTTTCTTGCGTAAGTAAGTAAGTAGTCAGTGAGTGCCTGTTGTCTGAATAGTCAGGCAGACATATTTTTATGTGTTTGATGGCAACGATTCATCGATATCTTACATCACTTTTTCTGTTTTTCTATAGCTCATCTCCCAATTTTTAACAGCTTATAATTATTGTGAAACGTTTTGGCAGATGTAAGGCCAATTTCAGACTCCCTTTTCAAACTCATGGTTGAGGATGGATGGAGGCATGTGAATAAACATACAAATGGAGGTGCAGCTTATGTAGGCTAAAAGTTTGTTGTGTTGGTCATAACTCATCACTGATCAAGAAAAACAAAATCAGGCTAAAAACAGATTAGTAAACGTGAATTACAAAAATTATGATGAGTGATTTCCGTGACTACAGCTATATCACAGTGAAGCTCCTCAATTACGGTAATATAAGTGTGTTCGATCAAATTGAAATCACATCATTTTTTCAAGTAGATATCGATCATGTCCAATTACTTAAAATAATTTGTTAACAGGAATACAGGAAGAGCTTCACCAATATGCTTGACATATTTTTTTATTAGTGGGATCTTTAAGCTAGTGCACTAACTTCATTCAATTACCAATCTAAAAGGAAGTTAATTAACGTCCAAAGTGCGCTTGCTTTCTACATATTTTACCCGCACTGCTGTAAACTATCCTAGGACTGAATATGATTACTTCTTCATTGTGGTGTTCTGATTGGATTGAAACCTCCGCATGACTCCTTTGAATCGTGCATTCACCCATTATTTGGCCGATAAGTACTTTGTAATGAATACGTAGACACTGCAGTACTTTGGAGTTGTTTCATATTGGTTTCAATGCTCTTTAAGAAAGCGTAAGGGTTGGCTGTCTCCCAGTTATTTAACACTCAAGCTTTCCATCACAAATCTCCAGCAAAGAACTCTGAAGACTTTTATAGATCTGAGTCACAAATATACCTAGAGTTTCAATCTACATACTTATGTTATGCAGTCATCGGTAATTTTATTGGTAATCACACTAGATTTCGAAGTTTATCCGCTTCTTTCCGAACGCACGTGGTTGGATTATCAGGATAAATAAAAAAAACTACAAGAACCTAGTCTCAACATAAATCACAACATTTCTCTCAGCCCATACTAAGCACTGAAGATTCTGTGATCGAAATTGATCTAACTATACAGAGATAGCGAACGGTGATAGATATTTTAGTTACTACATATATTCCTACTTCAAACATTGAATCACTATTCAGAATATAACAAACTATCAGGCTAAACTCATCCAACATGTTACTTGATCATCCAAATCTATCACTAACTTACAGGACCTGAAATATCAGTGAAATCGGGAAACTAATAATCGATTTTCATGAAAGTATTCACTGAAATTTGAGTTGATTTTGATAATTGTGTCTATCTTGGCATAAGTGATTGTCTAAAATTTAATTCATCCGTTTAGGAAGTTATTGCAACCAACGATCTGGAAAAAGGACGACAATAGCATCGGACCATCGTCTTCTCAATTTTTCAGTAAATAGGAAAAAATGTCTACTTTACTACAATCACCGATTCGATCACCAACCCCCTAGAAACAAA